>NW_027078022.1:955714-1274285 GCF_963930625.1 Muntiacus reevesi | reverse complement strand
AAGGTGGGAATCACGTGTCAATCACGTGGGAATCACGTGGGAATCACGTGGGATTCACGTGGGAATCACGTGTTAATGACGTGTCAATCATGTGAGAATCAAGTGGGAATCACGTGTAAATCACGTGTCAATCACGTGGGAATCACGTGGGCATCACGTGTCTATCACGTTGGAATCACGTGGGAATCACATGTCAATTACGTGGGAGTCACGTTGGAGTCACGTGGGAATCACGTGGGAATCACGTGTCAATCACGTGGGAATCACATGTCAATTACGTGGGAGTCTCGTTGGAGTCACGTGGGAGTCACGAGGGAATCACGTATCAATCACGTGGGAATCACGTGGGAATCACGTGTCAATCCCATGGGAATCACGGGGGAATCTCGTAGGAATCACGTGGGAATCACGTGGGAATCATGCGTCAATCACGTGGGAATCACATGGGAGTCACGTGGGATTCACGTGGTAATCACGTGGCAATCATGTGGGAATTACGTGTCAATCACGTGGGAATCACGTAGGAATCACGTGTCATTCATGTGGGAATAACGTGGGAATCACATGGGAATCACGTGGGAATCACATGTCATTCACGTGGGAATCACGTGGGCATCACGTAGGAATCATGTGGGAATCAGGTGTCAATCACGTGGGAATCACAAGGGAAACAAGTGGGAAACACGTGTCAATCACTTGGGAATCACGTGTGAGTCACGTGGGAATCACATGGGAATCACGTGTCAATCATGTGGGAATCACGTGGAATCATGCATCAATAATGTGGGAATCACGTGGGAATCAGGTGGGAATCACGTGGGAATCACATGGGAATCACGTGGGAATCACGAGTCAATCACGTGGGAATCACGTGGGAATCACGTCTAATTCACGTGGATATCAAATGGGAATATCGTGTCAATCAAGTTGGAATCACGTGGGAATGACATGTCAATCACGTGGGCATAACGTGGGAATCGTTTGTTAATCACGTTGGAATCACGTGAAATCACGTGGAAATGAAGTGTCAATCACGTGGGAATCACGTGGGAATCACGGGGTAATCACGTGTCAATCCCATCCGTATCACGTGGGAATCACGTGGGAATCATGTGGGTATCACGTGTCAATCACGTAGGAATCACGTGTCAATCACGTGGGAATCACG
This sequence comes from Muntiacus reevesi, assembly GCF_963930625.1. Lineage (NCBI taxonomy): Eukaryota > Metazoa > Chordata > Mammalia > Artiodactyla > Cervidae > Muntiacus > Muntiacus reevesi. The sequence continues at coordinate 1,273,117 of NW_027078022.1, read as the reverse complement.
TGGGAATCACGTGTCAATCACGTGGGAGTCACGTGGATATCACGTGGGAATCCCGTGGAAATCACGGGGGAATCACGTGTCAATCACGAGGGAATCACGTGGGAATCACGTGTCAATCACGTGGGAAACACGTGTCAATCACGTGGGAATCACGTGGGAATCACGTGGGAATCACGTGTGAATCACGTGTGAATCACGTGGGAATCAGGTGGGAATCACGTGTCAATCACGTGGGAATCACGTGTGAATCACGTGTCAATCACGTGGGAATCACGTGTGAATCACTTGTCAATCACGAGGGAATCACGTGGGAATATCGTGTCAATCACGTGGGAAACACGTGTCAATCACGTGGGAATCACGGGAATCACGTGGGATCACGTGGGAATCACGTGACAATCATTTGGGAATCACGTGGTAATCACGTGTAAATCACGTGGGAATCACGTGGGAATCACGAGGAAATCACGTGTCAATCACGTGGGAATCACGTGTCAATCACGTGGGAATCACATGGGAATCACGTGTCAATCACGATGGAATCACTTGGGAATCACATGTCAATCACGTGGGAATCACGTGTGAATCACGTGAGAATCTCGTGGGCCTCACGTGTCAATCACGTGGGTATCACGTGGGAATCACGTAGGAATCACGTGTCAATCACGTAGGAATCACGTCCTAATCACATGTCAATCACGTGGGAATCACTTTGGAGTCACGTGTTAATCACGTGGGAATCACGTGTCAATGACGTAGGAATCACGTCCTAATCACATGTCAATCACGTGGGAATCACGTCGGAGTCATGTGGGAATCACGTGGGAATCACGTGTCAATCACCTGGGAATCACGTGTCAATCACGTGGTAATCACGCCTCAATCACGTGGGAATCACGTGGGATTCATGTGTCAATCACGTGGAAATCACGAGGGAGTCACGTGGGAATCACGTGGGAATCACGTGTTAATCACGTGGAAATCACGTGGCAAACACTTGGGACTCACGTGGGAATCACATTTGAATCACGTGTCAATCACGTGGGAATCACGTGGGAATCACGTGGGAATCACGTGTCAATCACGTGGGAATCACGTTGGAATCATCTGGGAATCACGTGGGAATGACGTGAAAATCATTAGGGAATCACGTGGGAATCACGTGTCAATCACGGGGGAATCACGTGTGATTCACGTGTGAATCACGTGTGAATCACGTGGGAATCACGTGGGAATCATGTGGGAATCACGTGGGAATCACCTGTCAATTATGTGGGAATCACGTGGGAATCACGAGTCAATCACGTGGGAATCACGGCGGAATCTCGTGCCAATCACGTGGTAATCACGTGGGAATTACGTGGGAATCACGTGTCAATCACGTGGGAATCACGTGGGAATCACGTGACAATCAGTTGGGAATCACGTGGGAATCAGGTGTCAATCACGTGGGAATGACGTGGGAATCACGTGGGAATCACGTGTAAATCACGTGGGAATCAAGTGGGAATCACGTGTAAATCACGTGGGAATCACGTGGGAATCACGTGTCAATCATGTGTCAATCACGTGGTAATCACGTGGGAATCACGTGGGATCACGTGGGAATCACGTGACAATCATTTGTGAATCACGTGGTAATCACGTGTAAATCACGTGGGAATCACGTGGGAATCACAAGGAAATCACGTGTCATTCACGTGGGAATCACGTGTCAATCACGATGGAATCACTTGGGAATCACGTGTCAATCACGGGGGAATCACGTGGTAATCACGTGTAAATCACGTGGGAATCACAAGGAAATCACGTGTCAATCACAAGGAAATCACGTGTCAATCACGTGGGAAACACGTGTCAATCACTTGGGAATCACGTGGAAATCACGTGTCAATCACGGGGGATTCACGTGTGAATCACGTGTGAATCACGTGTCAATCACGTGGGAATCACGTGGGAATCATGTGGGAATCACGTGGGAATCACGTGTCAATCATGTGGGAATCACGTGGGAATCACGTGTCAATCACGTGGGAATCACGTGGGAATCACGTCGGAATCTCGTGCCAATCACGTGGGAATCACGTGGGAATCACGTGGGAATCACGTGGGAATCACGTGGGAATTACGTGGGAATCACGTGTCAATCACGTGGGAATCACGTGGGAATCACGTGGGAATCACGTGACAATCATTTGGGAATCACGTGGGAATCAGGTGTCAATCACGTGGGAATCACGTGGGAATCACGTGGGAATCACGTGTCAATCACGTGGGAATCACGTGGGAATCACGTGGGAATCACGTGGGAATCCCGAGTCAATCACGGGGGAATCACGTGGGAATCACGTGGGAATCACGTGGGAATCCCGCGTCAATCACGGGGGAATCACGTGGGAATCACGTGGGAATCACGTGTCAATCACGTGGGAATCTCGTGGGAATCACGTGTCAATCACGTGGGAATAACTTGGGAATCACCAGTCAATCACTTGGGAATCATGTGGGAATCACGTGTCAATCACGTGGGAATCACGTGGGAATAATGTGGGAATCACGTGTCAATCAGGAGGGAATCACGTGGGAATCACGTGGGAATCACGTGTTAATCACGTGGGAATCACGTGGGAATAACGTGGGAATCACGTGTCAATCAGGAGGGAATCACGTGGGAATCACGTGGGAATCACGTGTCAATCACGTGGGAATCAAGTGGGAATAACGTGGGTATCACGTGTCAATGAGGTGGGAATCAAATGGGAATCACGTGGGAATCACGTGTCAATCACGTGGGAATCATGTGGGAATTACGTGACAATCACGAGTTAATCACGTGGGAATCACGTGGAAATCACATTAAATCACGTGGGCATCACGTGGGCATCACATGGGAATCATTTAGGAATCACGTGGGAATCACGTGTGAATCACGTTGGAATCATGCGTCAATCACGTGGGAATCACATGGGAGTCACGTGGGATTCACGTGGTAATCACGTTACAATCATGTGGGAATTACGTGTCAATCATGTGGGAATCACGTAGGAATCACGTGTCATTCATGTGGGAAACACGTGGGAATCACATGGGAATCACGTGGTAGTCACATCTCAATCACGTGTGAATCACGAGGGAATCACGTGTCAATCATGTGGGAATTACTTGGGAATCACAGGGTAATCACCTGTCATTCACGTGGGAATCATGTGGGCATCACGTGGGAATCATGTGGGAATCAGGTGTCAATCACGTGGGAATCACTTGGGAAACAAGTGGGAATCACGTGTCAATCACTTGGGAATCACGGGACAATCATGTGGGAATCACGTGGAATCATGCATCAATAATGTGGAATCACGTGGGAATCACGTGGGAATCACGTGGGAATCACGTGGGAATCACGAGTCAATCACGTGGGAATCACGTGGGAATCACGGCTAATTCACATGGATATCAAATGGGAATCTCGTGTCAATCAAGTTGGAATCACGTAGGAATGACGTGTCAATCACGTGGGCGTCACGTGGGAATCGTTTGGGAATCACGTGGGAATCACATGGGAATCACGAGGGAATGAGGTGTCAATCACGTGGGAATCACGTGGGAATCATGTGGGAATCACGTGTCAATCACGTAGGAATCACGTATCAATCACATGGGAATCACTTGGGAATCACGTGCCAATCACGTGTCAATCACGTGGGAATCACGTGTCAATCACGTGGGAGTCACGTGGATATCACGTGGGAATCCCGTGGAAATCACGGGGGAATCACGTGTCAATCACGAGGGAATCACGTGGGAATCACGTGGGAATCACGTGGGAATCACGTGTCAATCACGTGGGAATCAAGTGGGAATCACGTGTAAATCACGTGGGAATCACGTGTCAATCATGTGTCAATCACGTGGTAATCACGTGGGAATCACGTGGGATCACGTGGGAATCACGTGACAATCATTTGTGAATCACGTGGTAATCACGTGTAAATCACGTGGGAATCACGTGGGAATCACAAGGAAATCACGTGTCATTCACGTGGGAATCACGTGTCAATCACGATGGAATCACTTGGGAATCACGTGTCAATCACGGGGGAATCACGTGGTAATCACGTGTAAATCACGTGGGAATCACGTAGGAATCACAAGGAAATCACGTGTCAATCACAAGGAAATCACGTGTCAATCACGTGGGAAACACGTGTCAATCACTTGGGAATCACGTGGGAATCACGTGTCAATCACGGGGGAATCACGTGTGAATCACGTGTGAATCACGTGTCAATCACGTGGGAATCACGTGGGAATCATGTGGGAATCACGTGGGAATCACGTGGGAATCACATGGGAATTACGTGGGAATCACGTGGGAATCACGTGGGAATCACGTGGGAATCACGTGACAATCATTTGGGAATCACGTGGGAATCACGTGGGAATTACGTGGGAATCACGTGGGAGTTACGTGGGAATCACGTGGGAATCACGTGTCAATCACGTGTCAATCACGTGGGAATCACGTGGGAATCACGTGGGAATCCCGAGTCAATCACGGGGGAATCACGTGGGAATCACGTGGGAATCACGTGGGAATCCCGAGTCAATCACGGTGGAATCACGTGGGAATCACGTGGGAATCACGTGTCAATCATGTGGGAATCTCGTGGGAATCACGTGTCAATCACGTGGGAATAACGTGGAAATCACGTGTCAATCACTTGGGAATCATGTGGGCATCACGTGGAAAGCACGTGGAAAACACGTGTCAATCACTTGGGAATCACATGGGTATCACGTGATAATCACGTGGGAATCAAGTGTAATTCACGTGGCAATCACGTGAGAATTACGTGGGAATCACGTGGGAATCACGTTTCAATCACATGGGAATCACGTGGGAATCATGCGTCCATCACGTGGGAATCACGTGGGAATCACGTGGGAATCACGTGTCAATCACGTGGGAATCACGTGGGAATAACGTGGGAATCACGTGTCAATCAGGAGGGAATCACGTGGGAATCACGTGGGAATCACGTGTCAATCACGTGGGAATCAAGTGGGAATAACGTGGGTATCACGTGTCAATGAGGTGGGAATCAAATGGGAATCACGTGGGAATCACGTGTCAATCACGTGGGAATCATGTGGGAATTACGTGACAATCACGAGTTAACAACATGGGAATCACGTGGAAATCACATTAAATCACGTGGGCATCACGTGGGCATCACATGGGAATCATTTAGGAATCACGTGGTAATCACGTGTGAATCACGTTGGAATCATGCGTCAATCACGTGGGAATCACATGGGAGTCACGTGGGATTCACGTGGTAATCACGTTACAATCATGAGGGAATTACGTGTCAATCATGTGGGAATCACGTAGGAATCACGTGTCATTCATGTGGGAAACACGTGGGAATCACATGGGAATCACGTGGTAGTCACATCTCAATCACGTGTGAATCACGAGGGAATCACGTGTCAATCACATGGGAATCACCTGGGAATCACAGGGTAATCACCTGTCATTCACGTGGGAATCATGTGGGCATCACGTAGGAATCATGTGGGAATCAGGTGTCAATCACGTGGGAATAACTTGGGAAACAAGTGGGAATCACGTGTCAATCACTTGGGAATCACGGGTCAATCATGTGGGAATCACGTGGAATCAGGCATCAATAATGTGGGAATCACGTGGGAATCACGTGGGAATCACCTGGGAATCACGTGGGAATCACGAGTCAATCACGTGGGAATCACGTGGGAATCACGGCTAATTCACATGGATATCAAATGGGAATCTCGTGTCAATCAAGTTGGAATCACGTAGGAATGACGTGTCAATCACGTGGGCGTCACGTGGGAATCGTTTGGGAATCACGTGGGAACCACGTGGGAATCACGAGGGAATGAGGTGTCAATCACGTGGGAATCACGTGGGAATCATGTGGGAATGACGTGTCAATCCCATGGGTATCACATGGGAATCACGTGGGAATCATGTGGGAATCACGTGTCAATCACATAGGAATCACGTATCAATCACGTGGGAATCACTTGGGAATCACGTGCCAATCACGAGTCAATCACGTGGGAATCACGTGGGAATCACGTGTCAATCACGTGGGAGTCACGTGGATATCACGTGGGAATCCCGTGGAAATCACGGGGGAATCACATGTCAATCACGAGGGAATCACGTGTGAATCACGTGGGAATCAAGTGGGAATCACGTGTAAATCACGTGGGAATCACGTGGGAATCACGTGTCAATCATGTGTCAATCACGTGGGAATCACGTGTCAATATGTGTCATTCACGTGGTAATCACGTGGGAATCACGTGGGATCACGTGGGAATCACGTGACAATCATTTGTGAATCACGTGGTAATCACGTGTAAATCACGTGGGAATCACGTGGGAATCACAAGGAAATCACGTGGCATTCACGTGGGAATCACGTGTCAATCACGATGGAATCACTTGGGAATCACGTGTCAATCACGGGGGAATCACGTGGTAATCACGTGTAAATCACGTGGGAATCACGTGGGAATCACAAGGAAATCACGTGTCAATCACAAGGAAATCACGTGTCAATCACGTGGGAAACACGTGTCAATCACTTGGGAATCACGTGGGAATCACGTGTCAATCACGGGGGAATCACGTGTGAATCACGTGTGGATCACGTGTCAATCACGTGGGAATCACGTGGGAATCATGTGGGAATCACGTGTCAATCATGTGGGAATCACGTGGGAATCACGTGTCAATCAGGTGGGAATCAAGTGGGAATCAGGTCGGAATCTCGTGCCAATCACGTGGGAATCACGTGGGAATCACGTGGGAATCACGTGGGAATCACGTGGGAATCACGTGGGAATCACGTGAGAAACATTTGGGAATCACGTGGGAATCAGTTGTCAATCACGTGGGAATCACGTGGGAATCACGTGGGAATCACGTGTCAATCACGTGTCAATCATGTGGGAATCACGTGGGAATCACATGGGAATCCCGAGTCAATCACGGGGGAATCACGTGGGAATCACGTGGGAATCACGTGGGAATCACGAGTCAATCACGAGGGAGTCACGTGGGAATCACGTGGGAATCCCGTGGAAATCACGTGGGAATCACTTGTCAATCACGAGTGAATCACGTGGGAATCACGTGTCAATCACGTGTCAATCACGTGGGAATCAACTGGACATCATGCATCAATCACGTGTCAATCACGTGGGAATCTCGGGGGAATCTCGTGGGAATCACGTGTCAATCACGTGGGAATAACGTGGGAATCACGTGTCAATCATGTGGGAAACACGTGGGAATCACATGGGAATCACGTGGTAGTCACATCTCAATCACGTGTGAATCACGAGGGAATCACGTGTCAATCATGTGGGAATTACTTGAGAATCACAGGGTAATCACCTGTCATTCACGTGGGAATCATGTGGGCATCACGTGGGAATCATGTGGGAATCAGGTGTCAATCACGTGGGAATCACTTGGGAAAGAAGTGGGAATCACGTGTCAATCACTTGGGAATCACGGGACAATCATGTGGGAATCACGTGGAATCATGCATCAATAATGTGGAATCACGTGGGAATCACGTGGGAATCACGTGGGAATCACGTGGGAATCACGAGTCAATCACGTGGGAATCACGTGGGAATCACGGCTAATTCACATGGATATCAAATGGGAATCTCGTGTCAATCAAGTTGGAATCACGTAGGAATGACGTGTCAATCACGTGGGCGTCACGTGGGAATCGTTTGGGAATCACGTGGGAATCACATGGGAATCACGAGGGAATGAGGTGTCAATCACGTGGGAATCACGTGGGAATCATGTGGGAATCACGTGTCAATCACGTAGGAATCACGTATCAATCACATGGGAATCACTTGGGAATCACGTGCCAATCACGTGTCAATCACGTGGGAATCACGTGTCAATCACGTGGGAGTCACGTGGATATCACGTGGGAATCCCGTGGAAATCACGGGGGAATCACGTGTCAATCACGAGGGAATCACGTGGGAATCACGTGGGAATCACGTGGGAATCACGTGTCAATCACGTGGGAATCAAGTGGGAATCACGTGTAAATCACGTGGGAATCACGTGTCAATCATGTGTCAATCACGTGGTAATCACGTGGGAATCACGTGGGATCACGTGGGAATCACGTGACAATCATTTGTGAATCACGTGGTAATCACGTGTAAATCACGTGGGAATCACGTGGGAATCACAAGGAAATCACGTGTCATTCACGTGGGAATCACGTGTCAATCACGATGGAATCACTTGGGAATCACGTGTCAATCACGGGGGAATCACGTGGTAATCACGTGTAAATCACGTGGGAATCACGTAGGAATCACAAGGAAATCACGTGTCAATCACAAGGAAATCACGTGTCAATCACGTGGGAAACACGTGTCAATCACTTGGGAATCACGTGGGAATCACGTGTCAATCACGGGGGAATCACGTGTGAATCACGTGTGAATCACGTGTCAATCACGTGGGAATCACGTGGGAATCATGTGGGAATCACGTGGGAATCACGTGGGAATCACATGGGAATTACGTGGGAATCACGTGGGAATCACGTGGGAATCACGTGGGAATCACGTGACAATCATTTGGGAATCACGTGGGAATCACGTGGGAATTACGTGGGAATCACGTGGGAATTACGTGGGAATCACGTGGGAATCACGTGGGAATCACGTGTCAATCACGTGTCAATCACGTGGGAATCACGTGGGAATCACGTGGGAATCCCGAGTCAATCACGGGGGAATCACGTGGGAATCACGTGGGAATCACGTGGGAATCCCGAGTCAATCACGGGGGAATCACGTGGGAATCACGTGGGAATCACGTGTCAATCATGTGGGAATCTCGTGGGAATCACGTGTCAATCACGTGGGAATAACGTGGAAATCACGTGTCAATCACTTGGGAATCATGTGGGCATCACGTGGAAAGCACGTGGAAAACACGTGTCAATCACTTGGGAATCACATGGGTATCACGTGATAATCACGTGGGAATCAAGTGTAATTCACGTGGCAATCACGTGAGAATTACCTGGGAATCACGTGGGAATCACGTTTCAATCACATGGGAATCACGTGGGAATCATGCGTCCATCACGTGGGAATCACGTGGGAATCACGTGGGAATCACGTGTCAATCACGTGGGAATCACGTGGGAATAACGTGGGAATCACGTGTCAATCAGGAGGGAATCACGTGGGAATCACGTGGGAATCACGTGTCAATCACGTGGGAATCAAGTGGGAATAACGTGGGTATCACGTGTCAATGAGGTGGGAATCAAATGGGAATCACGTGGGAATCACGTGTCAATCACGTGGGAATCATGTGGGAATTACGTGACAATCACGAGTTAACAACATGGGAATCACGTGGAAATCACATTAAATCACGTGGGCATCACGTGGGCATCACATGGGAATCATTTAGGAATCACGTGGTAATCACGTGTGAATCACGTTGGAATCATGCGTCAATCACGTGGGAATCACATGGGAGTCACTTGGGATTCACGTGGTAATCACGTTAAAATCATGAGGGAATTACGTGTCAATCATGTGGGAATCACGTAGGAATCACGTGTCATTCATGTGGGAAACACGTGGGAATCACATGGGAATCACGTGGTAGTCACATCTCAATCACGTGTGAATCACGAGGGAATCACGTGTCAATCACATGGGAATCACCTGGGAATCACAGGGTAATCACCTGTCATTCACGTGGGAATCATGTGGGCATCACTTAGGAATCATGTGGGAATCAGGTGTCAATCACGTGGGAATAACTTGGGAAACAAGTGGGAATCACATGTCAATCACTTTGGAATCACGGGTCAATCATGTGGGAATCACGTGGAATCAGGCATCAATAATGTGGGAATCACGTGGGAATTACGTGGGAATCACCTGGGAATCACGTGGGAATCACGAGTCAATCACGTGGGAATCACGTGGGAATCACGGCTAATTCACATGGATATCAAATGGGAATCTCGTGTCAATCAAGTTGGAATCACGTAGGAATGACGTGTCAATCACGTGGGCGTCACGTGGGAATCGTTTGGGAATCACGTGGGAACCACGTGGGAATCACGAGGGAATGAGGTGTCAATCACGTGGGAATCACGTGGGAATCATGTGGGAATGACGTGTCAATCCCATGGGTATCACATGGGAATCACGTGGGAATCATGTGGGAATCACGTGTCAATCACATAGGATTCACGTATCAATCACGTGGGAATCACTTGGGAATCACGTGCCAATCACGAGTCAATCACGTGGGAATCACGTGGGAATCACGTGTCAATCACGTGGGAGTCACGTGGATATCACGTGGGAATCCCGTGGAAATCACGGGGGAATCACGTGTCAATCACGAGGGAATCACGTGTGAATCACGTGGGAATCAAGTGGGAATCACGTGTAAATCACGTGGGAATCACGTGGGAATCACGTGTCAATCATGTGTCAATCACGTGGGAATCACGTGTCAATATGTGTCAATCACGTGGTAATCACGTGGGAATCACGTGGGATCACGTGGGAATCACGTGACAATCATTTGTGAATCACGTGGTAATCACGTGTAAATCACGTGGGAATCACGTGGGAATCACAAGGAAATCACGTGGCATTCACGTGGGAATCACGTGTCAATCACGATGGAATCACTTGGGAATCACGTGTCAATCACGGGGGAATCACGTGGTAATCACGTGTAAATCACGTGGGAATCACGTGGGAATCACAAGGAAATCACGTGTCAATCACAAGGAAATCACGTGTCAATCACGTGGGAAACACGTGTCAATCACTTGGGAATCACGTGGGAATCACGTGTCAATCACGGGGGAATCACGTGTGAATCACGTGTGGATCACGTGTCAATCACGTGGGAATCACGTGGGAATCATGTGGGAATCACGTGTCAATCATGTGGGAATCACGTGGGAATCACGTGTCAATCAGGTGGGAATCAAGTGGGAATCAGGTCGGAATCTCGTGCCAATCACGTGGGAATCACGTGGGAATCACGTGGGAATCACGTGGGAATCACGTGGGAATCACGTGGGAATCACGTGACAAACATTTGGGAATCACGTGGGAATCAGTTGTCAATCACGTGGGAATCACGTGGGAATCACGTGGGAATCACGTGTCAATCACGTGTCAATCATGTGGGAATCACGTGGGAATCACATGGGAATCCCGAGTCAATCACGGGGGAATCACGTGGGAATCACGTGGGAATCACGTGGGAATCACGAGTCAATCACGAGGGAGTCACGTGGGAATCACGTGGGAATCCCGTGGAAATCACGTGGGAATCACTTGTCAATCACGAGTGAATCACGTGGGAATCACGTGTCAATCACGTGTCAATCACGTGGGAATCAACTGGACATCATGCATCAATCACGTGTCAATCACGTGGGAATCTCGGGGGAATCTCGTGGGAATCACGTGTCAATCACGTGGGAATAACGTGGGAATCACGTGTCAATCACTTGGGAATCACGTGGGAATCACGTGGAAAGCACGTGGGAAACACGTGTCAATCACTTGGGAATCACATGTGTATCACGTGATAATCACGTGGGAATCACGTGTAATTCACGTGGCAATCACGTGAGAATTACGTGGGAATCACGTGGGAATCAAGTGTCAATCACGTGGGAATCACGTGGGAAAAACTTGGGAATCACGTGTGAATCACCTGGGAATCACGAGGGAATCACGTGGGAATCATGTGGGAATCACGAGTGAATCACGTGTCAATCACGTGGTAATCATGTGGGAATTACGTGGGAATCACGTGTGGATCACGTGACAATCATTTGGGAATCACGTCGGAATCATGTGTCAATCATGTGGGAATCACGTGGGAATCACGTGTCAATCACGTGGGAATCATGTGGGAATTACGTGTCAATCATGTGGGAATCACGTTGGAATCATCTGGGAATCACGTGGGAATGACGTGAAAATCATTAGGGAATGACGTGGGAATCACGTGTCAATCACGGGGGAATCACGTGTGAATCACGTGTGAATCACGTGTCAATCACGTGGGAATCACGTGGGAATCATGTGAGAATCACGTGGGAATCACCTGTCAATCATGTGGGAATCACGTGGGAATCACGTGTCAATCACGTGGGAATCATGGCGGAATCTCGTGCCAATCACGTGGGAATCACGTGGGAATCACGTGGGAATTACGTGGGAATCACGTGTCAATCACGTGGGAATCACGTGGGAATCACGTGACAATCATTTGGGAATCACGTGGGAATCAGGTGTCAATCACGTGGGAATCACGTGGGAATCACGTGGGAATCACGTGGGAATCACGTGTCAATCACGCGTCAATCACGTGGGAATCACGTGGGAATCTCGTGGGAATCCCGAGTCAATCACTTGGGAATCACGTGGGAATCACGTGGGAATCACGTATCATTCACGTGGGAATCACGTGGGAATCACGATTCAAACACGAGGGAGTCACGTGGGAATCACGTGGGAATCCCGTGGAAATCACGTGGGAATCACTTGTCAATCACGAGGGAATCTCGTGGGAATCACGTGTCAATCACGTGGGAATCACGTGGGAATCAAGTGGGAATCATGCTTCAATCTCGTGTGAATCACATGGGAGTCAAGTTGGAATAATGTGGGAATCACGTGGTAATCACGTGGGAATCAAGTGGTAATCACGTGTCAATCACGAGGGAATCATGAGGTAATCACGTTGGAATCACGAGTCAATCACTTGGGAATCACTTGGGAATCACGTAGGAATCACGTATCATTCACGTGGGAATCACGTATCAATCACGTGGGAATCACGTGGGAATCATGTGGGAATTACATGTCAATCACGTGGGAATCACGTGGGAATCACGTGTCAATCATGTGGGAATCACTTGGGAATCACATATCAATCACGTGGGAATCACGTGGGAATCACATTTAATCACGTGGAAATCACATGGGAATCTCGTGGGAATGACGTGTCAATCGCGTGGGCATCACGTGGGAATCATTTGGGAATCACGTGTCAATCACGTTGGAATCATATGGGAATCACGTGGGTATCACGTGGGAATAACGTGTCAATCACGTGGGAATCACGTGGGAATCACGTGGAAATCACGTGGAAATCACATGGGAATCTCGTGGGAATGACGTGTCAATCACGTGGGAATCACGAAGGAATCACATGTAAATCACGTGGGAATCACGTGGGAATCACGTGTCAATCACGTGGGAATCATGTGGGAATCACGTGGGAATGAGGTGGGAATCACGTGACAATCATTTGGGAATCACCTGGAAATCACGTGTTAATCACGTGGGAATCACGTGGGAATCACGTAGGAATCACGTGGGAATCACGTGGGAATGTCGTGTCAATCATGTGGGAATCACGGGGGAATCACGTGGGAATCACGTGTCAATCACGTGGGTATCACGTGGGAATCAGGTGGGAATATCGTGTGAATCACGTGGGAATCACGTGTCATTCACATGGGAATTACGTGGGAATCACGTGGGAATCACGTGTCAATCACGTGGGAATCTCGTGGGAAACACGTGTCAATCACGTGGGAATAACGTGGGAATCACGTGTCAATCACTTGGGAATCATGTGGGAATCACGTGGAAAGCACGTGGAAAACACGTGTCAATCACTTGGGAATCACATGGGTATCACGTGATAATCACGTGGGAATCAAGTGTAATTCACGTGGCAATCACGTGAGAATTACGTGGGAATCACGTGGGAATCACATTTCAATCACATGGGAATCACGTGGGAATCATGCGTCAATCACGTGGGAATCACGTGGGAATCACGTGGGAATAACGGGGGAATCACGTGTCAATCACGTGGGAATCACGTGTCAATCACGTGGGAATCATGTGGGATTTACATGACAATCACGAATTAATCACGTGGGAATCACGTGGAAATCACATTAAATCACGTGGGCATCACGTGGGCATCACATGGGAATCATTTAGGAATCACGTGGGAATCACGTGTGAATCACGTTGGAATCATGCGTCCATCACGTGGGAATCACATGGGAGTCACGTGGGATTCACGTGGTAATCACGTTACAATCATGTGGGAATTACGTGTCAATCATGTGGGAATCACGTAGGAATCACGTGTCATTCATGTGGGAAACACGTGGGAATCACATGGGAATCACGTGGTAGTCACATCTCAATCACGTGTGAATCACGAGGGAATCACGTGTCAATCACGTGGGAATCACTTGGGAATCACAGGGTAATCACCTGTCATTCACGTGGGAATCATGTGGGCATCACGTGGGAATCATGTGGGAATCAGGTGTCAATCACGTAGGAATCACTTGGGAAACAAGTGGGAATCACGTGTCAATCACTTGGGAATCACGGGTCAATCATGTGGGAATCACGTGGAATCATGCATCAATAATGTGGGAATCACGTGGGAATCACGAGTCAATCACGTGTGAATCACGTGGGAATCACGGCTAATTCTCATGGATATCAAATGGGAATATCGTGTCAATCAAGTTGGAATCACGAAGGAATGACGTGTCAATCACGTGGGCGTCACGTGGGAATCGTTTGGGAATCACGTGGGAATCACGTGGGAATCACGAGGGAATGAGGTGTCAATCACGTGGGAATCACGTGGGAATCATGTGGGAATCACGTGTCAATCACGTAGGAATCACGTATCAAACACGTGGGAATCACTTGGGAATCACGTGCCAATCACGAGTCAATCACGTGGGAATCACGTGGGAATCACGTGTCAATCACGTGGGAGTCACGTGGATATCACGTGGGAATCCCGTGGAAATCACGGGGGAATCACGTGTCAATCACGAGGGAATGACGTGGGAATCACGTGGGAATCACGTGTAAATCACGTGGGAATCAAGTGGGAATCACGTGTAAATCACGTGGGAATCACGTGGGAATCACGTGTCAATCATGTGTCAATCACGTGGTAATCACGTGGGAATCACGTGGGATCACGTGGGAATCACGTGACAATCATTTGTGAATCACGTGGTAATCACGTGTAAATCACGTGGGAATCACGTGGGAATCACAAGGAAATCACGTGTCATTCACGTGGGAATCACGTGTCAATCACGATGGAATCACTTGGGAATCACGTGTCAATCACGGGGGAATCACGGGGTAATCACGTGTAAATCACGTGGGAATCACAAGGAAATCACGTGTCAATCACAAGGAAATCACGTGTCAATCACGTGGGAAACACGTGTCAATCACTTGGGAATCACGTGGGAATCACGTGTCAATCACGTGTGAATCACGTGTGAATCACGTGTGAATCACGTGTCAATCACGTGGGAATCACGTGGGAATCATGTGGGAATCACCTGGGAATCACGTGTCAATCATGTGGGAATCACGTGGGAATCAAGTGTCAATCACGTGGGAATCACGTGGGAATCACGTCGGAATCTCATGCCAATCACGTGGGAATCACGTGGGAATCACGTGGGAATCACGTGGAAATCACGTGGGAATTACGTGGGAATCACGTGTCAATCACGTGGGAATCACGTGGGAATCACGTGGGAATCACGTGGCAATCATTTGGGAATCACGAGGGAATCAGGTGTCAATCACGTGGGAATCACGTGGGAATCACGTGGGAATCACGTGTCAATCACGTGGGAATCACGTGGGAATCACGTGGGAATCCCGAGTCAATCACGGGGGAATCACGTGGGAATCACGTGGGAATCACGTGGGTATCCCGAGTCAATCACGGGTGAATCACGTGGGAATCACGTGGGAATCACGTGTCAATCACGTGGGAATCTCGTGGGAATCACGTGTCAATCACGTGGGAATAACGTGGGAATCACCTGTCAATCACTTGGGAATCATGTGGGAATCACGTGGAAAGCACGTGGAAAACACGTGTCAATCACTTGGGAATCACATGGGTATCACGTGATAATCACGTGGGAATCAAGTGTAATTCACGTGACAATCACGTGAGAATTATGTGGGAATCACGTGGGAATCACGTTTCAATCACATGGGAATCACGAGGGAATCATGCGTCAATCACGTGGGAATCACGTGGGAATCACGTGGGAATCACGTGTCAATCACGTGGGAATCACGTGGGAATAACGTAGGAATCACGTGTCAATCAGGAGGGAATCACGTGGGAATCACGTGGGAATCACGTGTCAATCACGTGGGAATCAAGTGGGAATAACGTGGGTATCACGTGTCAATGAGGTGGGAATCAAATGGGAATCACGTGGGAATCACGTGTCAATCACGTGGGAATCATGTGGGAATTACGTGACAATCACGAGTTAATCACGTGGGAATCACGTGGAAATCACATTAAATCACGTGGGTATCACGTGGGCATCACATGGGAATCATTTAGGAATGACGTGGGAATCACGTGTGAATCACGTTGGAATCATGCGTCAATCACGTGGGAGTCACATGGGAGTCACGTGGGATTAACGTGGTAATCACGTTACAATCATGTGGGAATTACGTGTCAATCATGTGGGAATCACGTAGGAATCACGTGTCATTCATGTGGGAAACACGTGGGAATCACATGGGAATCACGTGGTAGTCACATCTCAATCACGTGTGAATCACGAGGGAATCACGTGTCAGTCATGTGGGAATCACTTGGGAATCACAGGGTAATCACCTGTCATTCACGTGGGAATCATGTGGGCATCACGTGGGAATCATGTGGGAATCAGGTGTCAATCACGTTGGAATCACTTGCGAAACAAGTGGGAATCACGTGTCAATCACTTGGGAATCACGGGACAATCATGTGGGAATCACGTGGAATCATGCATCAATAATGTGGAATCACGTGGGAATCACGTGGGAATCACGTGGGAATCACGTGGGAATCACGAGTCAATCACGTGGGAATCACGTGGGAATCACGGCTAATTCACATGGATATCAAATGGGAATCTCGTGTCAATTAGTTGGAATCACGTAGGAATGACGTGTCAATCACGTGGGCGTCACGTGGGAATCGTTTGGAATCACGTGGGAATCACGTGGGAATCACCAGGGAATGAGGTGTCAATCACGTGGGAATCACGTGGGAATCATGTGGGAATGACGTGTCAATCCCATGGGTATCACATGGGAATCACGTGGGAATCATGTGGGAATCACGTGTCAATCACGTAGGAATCACGTATCAATCACATGGGAATCACTTGGGAATCACGTGCCAATCACGTGTCAATCACGTGGGAATCACGTGTCAATCACGTGGGAGTTACGTGGATATCACGTGGGAATCCCGTGGAAATCACGGGGGAATCACGTGTCAATCACGAGGGAATCACGTGGGAATCACGTGGGAATCACGTAGGAATCAAGTGGGAATCACGTGTAAATCACGTGGGAATCACGTGGGAATCACGTGTCAATCATGTGTCAATCACGTGGTAATCACGTGGGAATCACGTGGGATCACGTGGGCATCACGTTACAATCATTTGTGAATCACGTGGTAATCACGTGTAAATCACGTGGGAATCACGTGGGAATCACAAGGAAATCACGTGTCATTCACGTGGGAATCACGTGTCAATCACGATGGAATCACTTGGGAATCACGTGTCAATCACGGGGGAATCACATGGTAATCACGTGTAAATCACGTGGGAATCACGTGGGAATCACTAGGAAATCACGTGTCAATCACAAGGAAATCACGTGTCAATCACGTGGGAAACACGTGTCAATCACTTGGGAATCACGTGGGAATCACGTGTCAATCACGGGGGAATCACGTGTGAATCACGTGGGAATCACGTGTCAATCATGTGGGAATCACGTGGGAATCACGTGTCAATCACGTGGGAATCACGTGGGAATCACGTCGGAATCTCGTGCCAGTCACGTGGGAATCACGTGGGAATCACGTGGGAATCACGTGGGAATCACGTGGGAATTACGTGGGAATCACGTGTCAATCACGTGGGAATCACGTGGGAAACACGTGGGAATCACGTGACAATCATTTGGGAATCACGTGGGAATCAGGTGTCAATCACGTGGGAATCACGTGGGAATCACGTGGGAATCACGTGTCAATCACGTGTCAATCACGTGGGAATCACGTGGGAATCAAGTGGGAATCCCGAGTCAATAACGGGGGAATCACGTGGGAATCACGTGGGAATCACGTGTCATTCACGTGTGAATCACGTGGGAATCACGAGTCAATCACGAGGGAGTCACGTGGGAATCACGTGGGAATCCCGTGGAAATCACGTGGGAATCACTTGTCAATCACGAGTGAATCACCTGGGAATCACGTGTCAATCACGTGGGAATCATGTGGGAATTACGTTGGAATCACGTGTGGATCACGTGAAAATCATTTGGGAATCACGTCGGAATCACGTGTCAATCACGTGGGAATCACGTGGAAAAAACTTGGGAATCACGTGTCAATCACGTGGGAATCATGAGGGAATCACGTGTCAATCACGTGAGCATCACGAGGGCATCACGTGGGAATCATTTGGGAATCACGTGGGAATCACGGTGGAATCACATGGGAATCACGTGTCAATCACGTGGGAATCACATGGCAATCACTTGGGAATGACATGGCAATCCCGTGGGAATCACGTGGGAATAAGGTGGGAATCACGTGTCAATAACGTGGGAATCACGTTGGAGTCACGTGGGAATCACGTGGGAATCACTTGTCAATCACGTGGGAATCACGTGGGAATCACGTGTCAATCCCGTGGGAATCACGTGGGAATCACGTAGGAATCAGGTGGGAATCACGTGGGAATCATGCGTCTATCACGTGGGAATCACATGGGAGTCACGTGGGAATCACGTGGGAGTCAATTAGGAATCACGTGGGAAGCATGTGCAAATCACGTGTCAATCACTTGGGAATCACATGGGAATCACGTGATAATCACGTGGGAATCACGTGTCAATCACGTGGGAATCATGTGAGCATCACATGGGAATCACGTGTCAATCATGTGGGAAGCACGTGGGAATCACGTGGGAATCACGTGTCAATCACCTGGGAATCACGTGTCAATCACGTGGGAATCACGTGGGAATCATGCGTCAATCACGTGGGAATCAAGTGGGAGTCAAGTAGAATCACGTGGGAATCACGTGGGAATCACGTGGGTATCACGTGTCCATCACGTGGGAGTCATGTGGGAATCACGTGTCAATCACGTGGGAATCACGTGGGAATAAGGTGGGAATCACGTGTCAATCACGTGGGAATCACGTGGGAATCACGTGGGATCACGTGGGAATCACGTGACAATCATTTGTGAATCACGTGGTAATCACGTGTAAATCACGTGGGAATCACGTGGGAATCACAAGGAAATCACTTTTCATTCACGTGGGAATCACGTGTCAATCACGTTGGAATCAATTGGGAATCACGTGTCAATCACGGGGGAATCACGTGGTAATCACGTGTAAATGACGTGGGAATCACGTGGGAATCACAAGGAAATCACGTGTCAATCACAAGGAAATCACGTGTCAATCACGTGGGAAACACGTGTCAATCACTTGGGAATCACGTGGGAATCACGTGTCATTCACGGGGGAATCACGTGTGAATCACGTGTGAATCACGTGTCAATAACGTGGGAATCACGTGGGAATCATGTGGGAATCACGTGGGAATCACGTGTCAATCATGTGGGAATCACCTGGGAATCACGTGTCAATCACGTGGGAATCACGTGGGAATCACGTCGGAATCTCGTGCCAATCACGTGGGAATCTCGTGCCAATCACGTGGGAATCACGTGGGAATCACTTGGGAATCACGTGGGAATCACGTGTCATTCACGGGGGAATCACGTGTGAATCACGTGTGAATCACGTGTCAATCACGTGGGAATCACGTGGGAATCAAGTGTAATTCACGTGGCAATCACGTGAGAATTACATGGGAATCACGTGGGAATCACGTTTCAATCACATGGGAATCACGTGGGAATCATGCCTCAATCACGTGGGAATCACGTGGGAATCACGTGGGAATCACGTGTCAATCACGTGGGAATCACGTGGGAATAACGTGGGAATCATGTGTCAATCAGGAGGGAATCACGTGGGAATCACGTGGGAATCACGTGTCAATCACGTGGGAATCAAGTGGGAATAACGTGGGTATCAAGTGTCAATGAGGTGGGAATCAAATGGGAATCACGTGGGAATCACGTGTCAATCATGTGGGAATCATGTGGGAATTACGTGACAATCACGAGTTAGTCACGTGGGAATCACGTGGAAATCACATTAAATCACGTGGGCATCACGTGGGCATCACATGGGAATCATTTAGGAATCACGTGGGAATCACGTGTGAATCAGGTTGGAATCATGCGTCAATCACGTGGGAATCACATGGGAGTCACGTGGGATTCACGTGGTAATCACGTTACAATCATGTGGGAATTACGTGTCAATCATGTGGGAATCACGTAGGAATCACATGTCATTCATGTGGGAAACACGTGGGAAACACATGGGAATCACGTGGTAGTCACATCTCAATCACGTGTGAATCACGAGGGAATCACGTGTCAATCACGTGGGAATCACCTGGGAATCACAGGGTAATCACCTGTCAATCACGTGGGAATCATGTGGGCATCACGTGGGAATCATGTGGGAATCAGGTGTCAATCACGTGGGAATCACTTGGGAAACAAGTGGGAATCACGTGTCAATCACTTGGGAATCACGGGTCAATCATGTGGGAATCACGTGGAATCATGCATCAATAATGTGGGAATCACGTGGGAACCATGTGGGAATCACGTGGGAATCACGTGGGAATCACGTGTCAATCACGTGGGAATCACGTGGGAATCACGGCTAATTCACATGGATATCAAATGGGAATCTCGTGTCAATCAAGTTGGAATCACGTAGGAATGACGTGTCAATCACGTGGGCGTCACGTGGGAATCGTTTGGGAATCACGTGGGAATCACGTGGGAATCATGTGGGAATGACGTGTCAATCCCATGGGTATCACATGGGAATCACGTGGGAATCATGTGGGAATCACGTGTCAATCACGTAGGAATCACGTATCAATCACGTGGGAATCACTTGGGAATCACGTGCCAATCACGTGTCAATCAAGTGGGAATCACTTGGGAATCACGTGCCAATCACGTGTCAATCACGTGGGAATCACGTGGGAATCACATGTCAGTCACGTGGGAGTCACGTGGATATCACGTGGGAATCCCGTGGAAATCACGGGGGAATCACGTGTCAATCACGAGGGAATCACGTGGGAATCACGTGGGAATCACGTGTCAATCACGTGGGAATCAAGTGGGAATCACGTGTAAATCACGTGGGAATCACGTGGGAATCACGTGTCAATCATGTGTCAATCACGTGGTAATCACGTGGGAATCAGGTGGGATCACGTGGGAATCACGTGACAATCATTTGTGAATCATGTGGTAATCACGTGGGAATCACGTGGGAATCACAAGGAAATCACGTGTCATTCACGTGGGAATCACGTGTCAATCACGATGGAATCACTTGGGAATCACGTGTCAATCACGGGGGAATCACATGGTAATCACGTGTCAATCACTTGGGAATCACGTGGGAATCACGTGTTAATCACGGGGGAATCACGTGTGAATCACGTGTGAATCACGTGTCAGTCACGTGGGAATCACGTGGGAATCATGTGGGAATCACGTGGGAATCACGTATCAATCATGTGGGAATCACGTGGGAATCACGTGTCAATCACGTGGGAATCACGTGGGAACAACGTCGGAATCTCGTGCCAATCACGTGGGAATCACGTGGGAATCACGTGGGAATCACGTGGGAATTACGTGGGAATCACGTGTCAATCACGTGGGAATCACGTGGGAATCACGTGGGAATCACATGACAATCATTTGGGAAGCACGTGGGAATCACGTGTCAATCACGTGGGAATCACGTGGGAATCACGTGTCAATCACGTGTCAATCACGTGGGAATCACGTGGGAATCACGTGGGAATCCCGAGTCAATCACGGGGGAATCACGTGGGAATCACGTGGGAATCACGTGTCATTCACGTGGGAATCACGTGGGAATCACGAGTCAATCACGAGGGAGTCACGTGGAAATCACGTGTCAATCACGTGTCAATCACGTGGGAATCAAGTGGAAATCATGCATCAATCACGTGTCAATCACGTGGGAATCTCGGGGGAATCTCGTGGGAATCACGTGTCAATCACGTGGGAATAACGTGGGAATCACGTTTCAATCACTTGGGAATCACGTGGGAATCACGTGGAACGCACGTGGGAAACACGTGTCAATCACTTGGGAATCACATGTGTATCACGTGATAATCACGTGGGAATCACGTGTAATTCACGTGGCAATCACGTGAGAATTACGTGGGAATCACGTGGGAATCAAGTGTCAATCACGTGGGAATCACGTGGAAAAAATTTGGGAATCACGTGTCAATCACGTGGGAATCACGAGGGAATCACGTGGGAATCATGTGGGAATCACCAGGGAATCACGTGTCAATCACGTGGGAATCATGTGGGAATTACGTGGGAATCACGTGTGGATCACGTGAAAATCATTTGGGAATCACGTCGGATCACGTGTCAATCACGTGGGAATCACGTGGGAATCACGTGTCAATCACGTGGGAATCATGTGGGAATTACGTGGGAATCACGTGTGGATCACGTGGGAATCATTTATGAATCACGTTGGAATCACATGTGAATCACGTTGGAATCATGCGTCAATCACGTGGGAATCACATGGGAGTCACGTGGGATTCAAGTGGTACTCACGTGGCAATCATGTGGGAATTACGTGTCAATCACGTGGGAATCACGTAGGAATCACGTGTCATTCATGTGGGAATAATGTGGGAATCACATGGGAATCACGTGGTAATCACATCTCATTCACGTGTGAATCACCAGGGAATCACATGGTAATCACGTGTCATTCACGTGGGAATCACGTGGGCATCACGTGGGAATCATGTGGGAATCAGGTGTCAATCACGTGGGAATCACAAGGGAAACAGGTGGGAATCACGTGTCAATCACTTGGGAATCACGTGTGAGTCACGTGGGAATCACATGGGAATCACGTGTCAATCATGTGGGAATCACGTGGAATCATGCATCAATAATGTGGGAATCATGTGGGAATCACGAGTCAATCACGTGGGAATCACGTGGGAATCACGTCTAATTCACGTGGATATCAAAAGGGAATCTCGCGTCAATCAAGTTGGAATCACGTGGGAATGACGTGTCAATCACGTGGGCATAACGTGGAAATCGTTTGGTAATCACGTTGGAATCACGTGAAATCACGTGGAAATGAAGTGTCAATCACATGGGAATCACGTGGGAATCACGGGGGAATCACGTGTCAATCCCATCCGTATCACGTGGGAATCACGTGGGAATCATGTGGGAATCACGTGTCAATCACGTAGGAATCACGTGTCAATCACGTGGGAATCACGTGGGAATCACGTATCAATCACGTGGGAAACACGTGGGAATCACGTGGGAATCACGTGTGGATCACGTGACAATCATTTGGGAATCACGTGGGAATCACGTGTCAATCACGTGGGATTCACGTGGGAATCACGTGTCAATCACGTGGGAGTCACGTGGATATCACGTGGGAATCCCGTGGAAATCTCGGTGGAATCACGTGTCAATCACGAGGGAATCACGTGGGAATCACGTGTCAATCACATGGGAAACACGTGTCAATCACGTGGGAATCACATGGGATTCACGTGTGAATCACGTGTTAATCACGTGTAAATCACGTGGGAATCACGTGGGAATCACGTGTCAATCACGTGGGAATCACGTGGGAATCACGAGTCAATCACGTGGGAGTCACGTGGATATCACGTGGGAATCCCGTGGAAATCACGGGGGAATCACGTGTCAATCACGAGGGAATCACGTGGGAATCACGTGTCAATCATGGGGGAAACACGTGTCAATCACGTGGGAATCACGTGGGAATCACGTGGGAATCACGTGGGAATCACGGCGGAATCTCGTGCCTATCACGTGGGAATCACGTGGGAATCACGTGTCAATCACGTGGGAATCACGGCGGAATCTCGTGCCTATCACGTGGGAATCACGTGGGAATCACGTGTCAATCACGGGGGAATCACGTGTGAATCACGTGTCAATCACGTGGGAATCACATGGGAATCATGTGGGAATCACGTGGGAATCACCTGTCAATCATGTGGGAATCACGTGGGAATCACGTGTCAATCACGTGGTAATCACGGCGGAATCTCGTGCCAATCACGTGGGAATCACGTGGGAATCACGTGGGAATCACGTGGGAATTACGTGGGAATCACGTGTCAATCACGTGGGAATCACGTGGGAATCACGTGACAATCATTTGGGAATCACGTGGGAATCAGGTGTCAATCACGTGGGAATCACGTGGGAATCACGTGGGAATCACGTGGCAATTACATGTCAATCACGTGGAAATCACGTGTCAATCACGTGGGAAGCACGTGGGAAGCACGTGGGAATCCCTTGTCAATCACGTGGAAATCACATGGGAATCGCGTGAGAATCACGTGGGAATCATGTGTCAATCACGTGGGAATCACGGGGGAATCACGTGTCAACCACGTGGGAATCACGTGGGAATCACGTGAGAATCACGTGGGAATCAAGTGTCAATCACGGGGGAATCACGTGGGAATCACGTGAGAATCTCGTGTCATTCACGTGGGAATCACGTGTCAATCACGTTGGATTCACGTGGGAATCACGTGGGTGTCATGGGTTAATCACGTGGAAACACGTGGGAATCACTTGGGAATCACGTGTCAATCACATGGGAATCACGTGGGAATCACGTGTCAATCACGTGGGAATCATTTGGGAATCACGTATCAATCACTTGGGAATCACGTGGGAATCACGTGGGAATCACGTAGGAATCACATGGGAATCACGTGGGAATCACGTGTCAATCACTTTGGAATCACATGGGAATCACGTGAGAATCACGTGTCAATCACGTGGGATTCACGTGGGAATCACGTGAGAATCTCGTGTCATTCACGTGGGAATCACGTGTCAATCACGTTGGATTCACGTGGGAATCACGTGGGTGTCATGGGTCAATCACGTGGAAACACGTGGAAATCAAGTGGGAATCACGTGTCAATCACATGGGAATCACGTGGGAATCACGTGTCAATCACGTGGGAATCACTTGGGAATCACGTATCAATCACTTGGGAATCACGTGGGAATCACGTGGGAATCACGTGTCAATCATGTGAATCAGGTGGAAATCACATTTAATCAAGTGGAAATCACGTGGGAATCTCGTGTCAATCAAGTTGGAATCACGTGGGAATGACGTGTCAATCACGTGGGCATCACGTGGGAATCATTTGGAAATCACGTGTCAATCACGTTGGAATCACATGGGAATCACGTGGGAATCACGTGGGAATCACGTGGGAATCACGTGTCAATCACGTGGGAATCATGTGGGAATCACGTGGGTATCACGTGTCAATCATGTGGGAGTCCGTAGGAGTCACGTGGGAATCACATGGGAATCACGTGGTAATCACGTGGGAATCACGTTTGAATCACATGTCAATATCGTGGGAATAATGTGGGAATCACGTGTCAACCATGATGGAATTACGTGTGAATGACGTGGGAATCACGTGTCAATCACGTGGAAATCATGTGGGAATCAAGAGGTAATCACGCCTCAATCACGTGGGAATCACGTGGGAGTTACGTGGGAATCACATGGGAATCACGTGGGGATCACGTGGGAATCACGTGGGAATCACGTGTCAATCACGTGGGAATCACGTGGGAATCACGTGGGTATCACGTGTCAATCATGTGGGAGTCCGTAGGAGTCACGTGGGAATCACATGGGAATCACGTGGTAATCACGTGGGAATCACGTTGGAGTCACGTGTCAATCACGTGAATCAGGTGGAAATCACATTTAATCACGTGGAAATCACGTGGGAATCTCGTGTCAATCAAGTTGGAATCACGTGGGAATGACGTGTCAATCACGTGGGCATCACGTGGGAATCATTTGGAAATCACGTGTCAATCACGTTGGAATCACATGGGAATCACGTGTGAATCACGTGGGAATCACGTGGGAATCACGTGTCAATCACGTGGGAATCACGTGGGAATCACGTGGGTATCACGTGTCAATCATGTGGGAGTCCGTAGGAGTCACGTGGGAATCACATGGGAATCACGTGGTAATCACGTGGGAATCACGTTGGAATCACATGTCAATATCGTGGGAATCCTGTGGGAATCACGTGTCAATCATGATGGAATTATGTGTGAATAACGTGGGAATCACGTGTCAATCACGTGGGAATCATGTGGGAATCAAGAGGTAATCACGCCTCAATCACGTGGGAATCACGTGGGAGTTATGTGGGAATCACATGGGAATCACGTGGTAATCACGTGGGAATCACGTTGGAATCACATGTCAATATCGTGGGAATCATGTGGGAATCACGTGTCAATCATGATGGAATTATGTGTGAATAACGTGGGAATCACGTGTCAATCACGTGGGAATCATGTGGGAATCACGTGTCAATCACGTGGGCATCACGTGGGAATCATTTGGGAATCACGTGGGAATCACGTGGGAGTCACGTGGTAATCACGTGGGAATCACGTTGGAATCACATGTCAATATCGTGGGAATCATGTGGGAATCACGTGTCAATCATGATGGAATTACGTGTGAATAACATGGGAATAACGTGTCAATCAAGTGGGAATCACGTGGCAGTCACGTGTCAATCACGTGGGAATCACGTGGGAATCATTTGGGAATCACGTGGGAATCACGTGGGAATCACGTGTCAATCACGTGGGAATCACGTGGCAATCACGTGTGAATGACATGTCAATCCCGTGAGAATCATGTTGGAATAAGGTGGGAATCACATGTCAATCACCTGGGAATCACGTGGGATTCACGTGGGAATCACGTGTCAATCACGTGTCAATCATGTGAGAATCAAGTTGCAATCACCTGGAAAATACGTGTCAATCACGTGGGAATCACGTGGGAATCACGTGTCAATCACTTTGGAATCACGTGGGAATCATATGGGAATCACGTGTCAAGCACGTGGGAATCACATGTCAATTACGTGGGAATCACATTGGAGTCACGTGGGAATCATGTGGGAATCACGTGTAAATCACGTGGGAATCACGTGTGAATCACGTGTCAATCCCGTGGGAATCACGTGGGAATCACGTGGGAATCATGCGTCAATCACGTGGGAATCACATGGCAGTCACGTGGTAATAACATGGGAATCACGTGGTAATCACGTAGGAATCATGTGGGAATAACGTGTCAATCACGTGGGAATCATATGGTAATCACTTGTCAATCACGAGGGAATCAGGTAGGAATCACGTGTCAATCACGTGGGCATCACATGCGTATCACACGGGAATCATTTGGGAATCACTTTTCAATCACGTTGGAATCACGTGGGAATCAATTTTGAATCACGTGGGAATCACGTGTCAATCACGTGGGAATCACGTGGGAATCACGTGTGTTCACGTGGGAATCACGTGACAATTATTTGGGAATCACGTGGGAATCACGTGTCAATCACGTGGGAATCACGTGGGAATCACGAGGAAATCACGTAGGAATCACACGGGAATCACGTGTCAATCACGATGGAATCACGTGGCACTCACCTTTCATTCACGTGGGAATCACATGTGAATCACGTGAGAATCTCGAGGACCTCACGTGTCAATCACGTGGGTATCACGTGGGAATCACGTAGGAATCACCTGTGAATCATGTAGGAATCACGTGGTAATCACGTGTCAATCACGTGGGAATCACGTCGGAGTCACGTGGGAATCACGTGTCAATCACGTGGGAATCATGTGGGAGTCACGTGTCAATCACGTGGGAATCACGTTGGAATCACGTGGGAATCACTTGGGAATCACGAGTCAATCACGTGTCAATCACGTGGGAATCACGTGGGAATCACGTGGGAATCATGTGTCAATGGCATGGAAATCATGTGGGAATCACGTGGGAATCACTTGGGAATCACATGTCAATCATGTGCGAATCACATGGGAATCATGTTTGAATCACGTGTCAATCTTGTGGGAATCACGTGTCATTCACGTGGAAATTACGTGGGAATCACGTGTCAATCACGTGGGAAACCCGTGTGAATCACGTGTCAATCACGTGGGAATCACTTGGGAATCACATGGGAATCGCGTGTCAATCACGTGGGAATCACGTGGGAATCACATGTCAATCACGTGGGAATCACGTGTCAATAACGTGGAAATCACATGGGAGTCACGTGGGAATTACGTGGGAATCACGTGGAAATCACGTAGGAATCACGTGGGAATAACGTGTCAATCACGTGGGTATCATGTGGGAATCACGTGTCAATCACGTGGGAATCACGTGTCAATCACGTGGGAATCATGTGGGAATGACGTGTCAATCACGTGGGCATCACGTGGGAATCACTGGGAATCACTTGTGAATCACGTGGGAATCACATGGGAATCACGTGTCAATCACGTGGGAATCACGTGGTAATCATGTGGGAATCAAGTTGGAATCCCGTGTCAATATCGTGGGAATCATGTGGGAACCACGTGTCAATCACGATGGAATTATGTGTGAATCACGTGGGAATCACGTGTCAATCATGTGGGAATCATGAGGGAATCACGTGTCAATCACGTGAGCATCACGAGGGCATCACGTGGGAATCATTTGGGAATCACGTGGGAATCACGGTGGAATCACGTGGGAATCACGTGTCAATCACGTGGGAATCACATGGCAATCACGTGGGAATGACATGGCAATCCCGTGGGAATCACGTGGGAATAAGGTGGGAATCACGTGTCAATAACGTGGGAATCACGTTGGAGTCACGTGGGAATCACGTGGGAATCACATGTCAATCACGGGGGAATCACGTGTGAATCACGTGTGAATCACGTGTCAGTCACGTGGGAATCACGTGGGAATCATGTGGGAATCATGTGGGAATCACGTATCAATCATGTGGGAATCACGTGGGAATCACGTGTCAATCACGTTGGAATCACGTGGGAACAACGTCGGAATCTCGTGCCAATCACGTGGGAATCACGTGGGAATCACGTGGGAATCACGTGGGAATCACGTGGGAATTACGTGGGAATCACGTGTCAATCACGTGGGAATCACGTGGGAATCACGTGGGAATCACGTGACAATCATTTGGGAACCACGTGGGAATCACGTGTCAATCACGTGGGAATCACGTGGGAATCACGTGGGAATCACGTGTCAATCACGTGTCAATCACGTGGGAATCACGTGGGAATCACGTGGGAATCCCGAGTCAATCACGGGGGAATCACGTGGGAATCACGTGGGAATCACGTGTCATTCACGTGGGAATCACGTGGGAATCACGAGTCAATCACGAGGGAGTCACGTGGGAATCACGTGTCAATCACGTGTCAATCACGTGGGAATCAAGTGGAAATCATGCATCAATCACGTGTCAATCACGTGGGAATCTCGGGGGAATCTCGTGGGAATCACGTGTCAATCACGTGGGAATAACGTGGGAAACACGTGTCAATCACTTGGGAATCACATGTGTATCACGTGATAATCACGTGGGAATCACGTGTAATTCACGTGGCAATCACGTGAGAATTACGTGGGAATCACGTGGGAATCAAGTGTCAATCACGTGGGAATCACGTGGAAAAAACTTGGGAATCACGTGTCAATCACGTGGGAATCACGAGGGAATCACGTGGGAATCATGTGGGAATCACGAGGGAATCACGTGTCAATCACGTGGGAATCATGTGGGAATTACGTGGGAATCACGTGTGGATCACGTGAAAATCATTTGGGAATCACGTCGGAATCACGTGTCGATCACGTGGGAATCACGTGGAAAAAACTTGGGAATCACGTGTCAATCACGTGGGAATCATGAGGGAATCACGTGTCAATCACGTGAGCATCACGAGGGCATCACGTGGGAATCATTTGGGAATCACGTGGGAATCACGGTGGAATCACGTGGGAATCACGTGTCAATCACGTGGGAATCACATGGCAATCACGTGGGAATGACATGGCAATCCCGTGGGAATCACGTGGGAATAAGGTGGGAATCACGTGTCAATAACGTGGGAATCACGTTGGAGTCACGTGGGAATCACGTGGGAATCACTTGTCAATCACGTGGGAATCACGTGGGAATCACGTGTCAATCCCGTGGGAATCACGTGGGAATCACGTAGGAATCAGGTGGGAATCACGTGGGAATCATGCGTCTATCACGTGGGAATCACATGGGAGTCACGTGGGAATCATGTGCGAGTCAATTAGGAATCACGTGGGAAGCACGTGCGAATCACGTGTCAATCACTTGGGAATCACATGGGAATCACGTGATAATCACGTGGGAATCACGTGTCAATCACGTGGGAATCACGTGAGAATCACATGGGAATCACGTGTCAATCATGTGGGAAGCACGTGGGAATCACGTGGGAATCACGTGTCAATCACCTGGGAATCACGTGTCAATCACGTGGGAATCACGTGGGAATCATGCGTCAATCACGTGGGAATCAAGTGGGAGTCAAGTAGAATCACGTGGGAATCACGTGGGTATCACGTGTCCATCACGTGGGAGTCATGTGGGAATCACGTGTCAATCACGTGGGAATCACGTGGGAATAAGGTGGGAATCACGTGTCAATCACGTGGGAATCTCGTGGGAATCACGTGGGATTCACGTGGGAATCACGTGTTAATGACGTGTCAATCATGTGAGAATCAAGTGGGAATCACGTGGAAATCACGTGTCAATCACGTGGGAATCACGTGGGCATCACGTGTCTATCACGTTGGAATCACGTGGGAATCACATGTCAATTACGTGGGAGTCACGTTGGAGTCACGTGGGAATCATGTGGGAATCACGTGTCAATCACGTGGGAATCACATGTCAATTACGTGGGAGTCACGTTGGAGTCACGTGGGAGTCACGAGGGAATCACGTATCAATCACGTGGGAATCACGTGGGAATCACGTGTCAATCCCATGGGAATCACGGGGGAATCTCGTAGGAATCACGTGGGAATCACGTGGGAATCATGCGTCAATCACGTGGGAATCACAGGGGAGTCACGTGGGAATAACGTGGGAATCACGTGGTAATCACGTAGGAATCAAGTGGGAATAACATGTCAATCACGTGGGAATCATGTGGGAATCACATGCCAATCACGAGGGAATCACGAAGGAATCACGTGTCAATCACGTGGGCATCACATGGGTATCACACGGGAATCATTTGGGAATCACTTGTCAATCACGTTGGAATCACGTGGGAATCACTTTTGAATCACGTGGGAATCACGTGTCAATCACGTGGGAAACATGTTTCAATCCCGTCGGAATCAGGTGGGAATCATGTGGGAATCACGTGGGAATCACGTGTCAATCACTTCGGAATCACGTGTCAATCAAGTGGGAATCACGTGTAAATCACGTGGGAATCACGTGTAAATCACAAGGGAATCACGTGTCAATCACTTGTCAATCACGTGGGAATCACGTGGGAATCACGTGTCAATCACGTGGGAATCACGAGGGCATCACGTGGGAATCATTTGGGAATCACGTGGGAATCACGGTGGAATCACGTGGGAATCACGTGTCAATCACGTGGGAATCACATGGCAATCACGTGGGAATGACATGGCAATCCCTTGGGAATCACGTGGGAATAAGGTGGGAATCACGTGTCAATAACGTGGGAATCACGTTGGAGTCACGTGGGAATCACGTGAGAATCACTTGTCAATCACGTGGGAATCACGTGGGAATCACGTGTCAATCCCGTGGGAATCACGTGGGAATCACGTAGGAATCAGGTGGGAATCACGTGGGAATCATGCGTCTATCACGTGGGAATCACATGGGAGTCACGTGGGAATCACGTGGGAGTCAATTAGAAATCACATGGGAAGCACGTGCGAATCACGTGTCAATCACTTGGGAATCACATGGGAATCACGTGATAATCACGTGGGAATCACGTGTCAATCACGTGGGAATCACGTGAGAATCACATGGGAATCACGTGTCAATCATGTGGGAAGCACGTGGGAATCACGTGGGAATCACGTGTCAATCACCTGGGAATCACGTGTCAATCACGTGGGAATCACGTGGGAATCATGCGTCAATCACGTGGGAATCAAGTGGGAGTCAAGTAGAATCACGTGGGAATCACGTGGGAATCACGTGGGTATCACGTGTCCATCACGTGGGAGTCATGTGGGAATCACGTGTCAATCACGTGGGAATCACGTGGGAATAAGGTGGGAATCACGTGTCAATCACGTGGGAATCACGTGGGAATCACGTGGGATTCACGTGGGAATCACGTGTTAATGACGTGTCAATCATGTGAGAATCAAGTGGGAATCACGTGGAAATCACGTGTCAATCACGTGGGAATCACGTGGGCATCACGTGTCTATCACGTTGGAATCACGTGGGAATCACATGTCAATTACGTGGGAGTCACGTTGGAGTCACGTTGGAATCACGTGGGAATCACGTTTCAATCACGTGGGAATCACATGTCAATTACGTGGGAGTCACGTTGGAGTCACGTGGGAGTCACGAGGGAATCACGTATCAATCTCGTGGGAATCACGTGGGAATCACGTGTCAATCCCATGGGAATCACGGGGGAATCTCGTAGGAATCACGTGGGAATCACGTGGGAATCATGCGTCAATCACGTGGGAATCACAGGGGAGTCACGTGGGAATAACGTGGGAATCACGTGGTAATCACGTAGGAATCACGTGGGAATAACATGTCAATCACGTGGGAATCATGTGGGAATCACATGCCAATCACGAGGGAATCACGAAGGAATCACGTGTCAATCACGTGGGCATCACATGGGTATCACACGGGAATCACTTGGGAATCACTTGTCAATCACGTTGGAATCACGTGGGAATCACTTTTGAATCACGTGGGAATCACGTGTCAATCACGTGGGAAACATGTTTCAATCCCGTCGGAATCAGGTGGGAATCATGTGGGAATCACGTGGGAATCACGTGTCAATCACTTTGGAATCACGTGTCAATCAAGTGGGAATCACGTGTAAATCACGTGGGAATCACGTGTAAATCACAAGGGAATCACGTGTCAATCACTTGTCAATCACGTGGGAATCACGTGGGAATCACGTGTTAATCACGTGGGAATCACGTGTCAATCACGAGGGAATCACATGGGAATCACGTGGGAATCACGTGGGAATCACGTGTCAATCACGTGGGAATCACGTGGGAATCACGTGTCAATTACGTGGGAATCACGTGGGAATCACGTGGGTATCACGTGTCAATCATGTGGGAGTCCGTAGGAGTCACGTGGGAATCACATGGGAATCACGTGGTAATCACGTGGGAATCACGTTGGAATCACATGTCAATATCGTGGGAATCATGTGGGAATCACGTGTCAATCATGATGGAATTACGTGTGAATAACGTGGGAATCACGTGTCAATCACGTGGGAATCATGTGGGAATCAAGAGGTAATCATGCCTCAATCACGTGGGAATCACGTGGGAGTTACGTGGGAATCACATGGGAATCACGTGGTAATCACGTGGGAATCACGTTGGAATCACATATCAATATCGTGGGAATCATGTGGGAATCACGTGTCAATCATGATGGAATTATGTGTGAATAACGTGGGAATCACGTGTCAATCACGTGGGAATCATGTGGGAATCACCTGTCAATCACGTGGGAATCACGTGGGAATCACGTGGGAATCACGTGGGAATCCCGAGTCAATCACGGGGGAATCACGTGGGAATCACGTGGGAATCACGTGTCAATCACGAGGGAATCTCGTGGGAATCACGTGTCAATCACGTGGGAATAACGTGGGAATCACCTGTCAATCACTTGGGAATCATGTGGGAATCACGTGTCAATCACGTGGGAATCACGTGGGAATAACGTGGGAATCACGTGTCAATCAGGAGGGAATCACGTGGGAATCACGTGGGAATCACGTGTTAATCACGTGGGAATCACGTGGGAATAACGTGGGAATCACGTGTCAATCAGGAGGGAATCACGTGGGAATCACGTGGGAATCACGTGTCAATCACGTGGGAATCAAGTGGGAATAACGTGGGTATCACGTGTCAATGAGGTGGGAATCAAATTGGAATCATGTGGGAATCACGTGTCAATCACGTGGGAATCATGTGGGAATTACGTGACAATCACGAGTTAATCACGTGGGAATCACGTGGAAATCACATTAAATCACGTGGGCATCACGTGGGCATCACATGGGAATAATTTAGGAATCACGTGGGAATCACGTGTGAATCACGTTGGAATCATGCGTCAATCACGTGGGAATCACATGGGAGTCACGTGGGATTCACGTGGTTATCACGTTACAATCATGTGGGAATTACGTGTCAATCATGTGGGAATCACGTAGGAATCACGTGTCATTCATGTGGGAAACACGTGGGAATCACATGGGAATCACGTGGTAGTCACATCTCAATCACGTGTGAATCACGAGGGAATCACGTGTCAATCATGTGGGAATCACTTGGGAATCACAGGGTAATCACCTGTCATTCACGTGGGAATCATGTGGGCATCACGTGGGAATCATGTGGGAATCAGGTGTCAATCACGTGGGAATCACTTGGGAAACAAGTGGGAATCACGTGTCAATCACTTGGGAATCACGGGACAATCATGTGGGAATCACGTGGAATCATGCATCAATAATGTGGAATCACGTGGGAATCACGTGGGAATCACGTGGGAATCACGTGGGAATCACGAGTCAATCACGTGGGAATCACGTGGGAATCACGGCTAATTCACATGGATATCAAATGGGAATCTCGTGTCAATCAAGTTGGAATCACGTAGGAATGACGTGTCAATCACGTGGGCGTCATGTGGGAATCGTTTGGGAATCACGTGTGAATCACATGGGAATCACGAGGGAATGAGGTGTCAATCACGTGGGAATCACGTGGGAATCATGTGGGAATCACGTGTCAATCACGTAGGAATCACGTATCAATCACATGGGAATCACTTGGGAATCACGTGCCAATCACGTGTCAATCACGTGGGAATCACGTGTCAATCACGTGGGAGTCACGTGGATATCACGTGGGAATCCCGTGGAAATCACGGGGGAATCACGTGTCAATCACGAGGGAATCACGTGGGAATCACGTGGGAATCACGTGGGAATCACGTGTCAATCACGTGGGAATCAAGTGGGAATCACGTGTAAATCACGTGGGAATCACGTGTCAATCATGTGTCAATCACGTGGTAATCACGTGGGAATCATGTGGGATCACGTGGGAATCACGTGACAATCATTTGTGAATCACGTGGTAATCACGTGTAAATCACGTGGGAATCACGTGGGAATCACAAGGAAATCACGTGTCATTCACGTGGGAATCACGTGTCAATCACGATGGAATCACTTGGGAATCACGTGTCAATCACGGGGGAATCACGTGGTAATCACGTGTAAATCACGTGGGAATCACGTAGGAATCACAAGGAAATCACGTGTCAATCACAAGGAAATCACGTGTCAATCACGTGGGAAACACGTGTCAATCACTTGGGAATCACGTGGGAATCACGTGTCAATCACGGGGGAATCACGTGTGAATCACGTGTGAATCACGTGTCAATCACGTGGGAATCACGTGGGAATCACGTGGGAATCACGTGGGAATCACGTGGGAATTACGTGGGAATCACGTGGGAATGACGTGGGAATCACGTGGGAATCACGTGACAATCATTTGGGAATCACGTGGGAATCACGTGGGAATTACGTGGGAATCACGTGGGAATTACGTGGGAATCACGTGGGAATCACGTGTCAATCACGTGTCAATCACGTGGGAATCACGTGGGAATCACGTGGGAATCCCGAGTCAATCACGGGGGAATCACGTGGGAATCACGTGGGAATCACGTGGGAATCCCGAGTCAATCACGGGGGAATCACGTGGGAATCACGTGGGAATCACGTGTCAATCATGTGGGAATCTCGTGGGAATCACGTGTCAATCACGTGGGAATAACGTGGAAATCACGTGTCAATCACTTGGGAATCATGTGGGCATCACGTGGAAAGCACGTGGAAAACACGTGTCAATCACTTGGGAATCACATGGGTATGACGTGATAATCACGTGGGAATCAAGTGTAATTCACGTGGCAATCACGTGAGAATTACGTGGGAATCACGTGGGAATCACGTTTCAATCACATGGGAATCACGTGGGAATCATGCGTCCATCACGTGGGAATCACGTGGGAATCACGTGGGAATCACGTGTCAATCACGTGGGAATCACGTGGGAATAACGTGGGAATCACGTGTCAATCAGGAGGGAATCACGTGGGAATCACGTGGGAATCACGTGTCAATCACGTGGGAATCAAGTGGGAATAACGTGGGTATCACGTGTCAATGAGGTGGGAATCAAATGGGAATCACGTGGGAATCACGTGTCAATCACGTGGGAATCATGTGGGAATTACGTGACAATCACGAGTTAACAACGTGGGAATCACGTGGAAATCACATTAAATCACGTGGGCATCACGTGGGCATCACACGGGAATCATTTAGGAATCACGTGGTAATCACGTGTGAATCACGTTGGAATCATGCGTCAATCACGTGGGAATCACATGGGAGTCACTTGGGATTCACGTGGTAATCACGTTACAATCATGAGGGAATTACGTGTCAATCATGTGGGAATCACGTAGGAATCACGTGTCATTCATGTGGGAAACACGTGGGAATCACATGGGAATCACGTGGTAGTCACATCTCAATCACGTGTGAATCACGAGGGAATCACGTGTCAATCACATGGGAATCACCTGGGAATCACAGGGTAATCACCTGTCATTCACGTGGGAATCATGTGGGCATCACGTAGGAATCATGTGGGAATCAGGTGTCAATCACGTGGGAATCACTTGGGAAACATGTGGGAATCACGTGTCAATCACTTGGGAATCACGGGTCAATCATGTGGGAATCACGTGGAATCAGGCATCAATAATGTGGGAATCACGTGGGAATCACGTGGGAATCACGTGGGAATCACGTGGGAATCACGAGTCAATCACGTGGGAATCACGTGGGAATCACGGCTAATTCACATGGATATCAAATGGGAATCTCGTGTCAATCAAGTTGGAATCACGTAGGAATGACGTGTCAATCACGTGGGCGTCACGTGGGAATCGTTTGGGAATCACGTGGGAACCACGTGGGAATCACGAGGGAATGAGGTGTCAATCACGTGGGAATCACGTGGGAATCATGTGGGAATGACGTGTCAATCCCATGGGTATCACATGGGAATCACGTGGGAATCATGTGGGAATCACGTGTCAATCACATAGGAATCACGTATCAATCACGTGGGAATCACTTGGGAATCACGTGCCAATCACGAGTCAATCACGTGGGAATCACGTGGGAATCACGTGTCAATCACGTGGGAGTCTCGTGGATATCACGTGGGAATCCCGTGGAAATCACGGGGGAATCACGTGTCAATCACGAGGGAATCACGTGTGAATCACGTGGGAATCAAGTGGGAATCACGTGTAAATCACGTGGGAATCACGTGGGAATCACGTGTCAATCATGTGTCAATCACGTGGGAATCACGTGTCAATATGTGTCAATCACGTGGTAATCACGTGGGAATCACGTGGGATCACGTGGGAATCACGTGACAATCATTTGTGAATCACGTGGTAATCACGTGTAAATCACGTGGGAATCACGTGGGAATCACAAGGAAATCACGTGGCATTCACGTGGGAATCACGTGTCAATCACGATGGAATCACTTGGGAATCACGTGTCAATCACGGGGGAATCACGTGGTAATCACGTGTAAATCACGTGGGAATCACGTGGGAATCACAAGGAAATCACGTGTCAATCACAAGGAAATCACGTGTCAATCACGTGGGAAACACGTGTCAATCACTTGGGAATCACGTGGGAATCACGTGTCAATCACGGGGGAATCACGTGTGAATCACGTGTGGATCACGTGTCAATCACGTGGGAATCACGTGGGAATCATGTGGGAATCACGTGGGAATCACGTGTCAATCATGTGGGAATCACGTGGGAATCACGTGTCAATCAGGTGGGAATCAAGTGGGAATCAGGTCGGAATCTCGTGCCAATCACGTGGGAATCACGTGGGAATCACGTGGGAATCACGTGGGAATCACGTGGGAATCACGTGACAAACATTTGGGAATCACGTGGGAATCAGTTGTCAATCACGTGGGAATCACGTGGGAATCACGTGGGAATCACGTGTCAATCACGTGTCAATCATGTGGGAATCACGTGGGAATCACATGGGAATCCCGAGTCAATCACGGGGGAATCACGTGGGAATCACGTGGGAATCACGTGGGAATCACGAGTCAATCACGAGGGAGTCACGTGGGAATCACGTGGGAATCCCGTGGAAATCACATGGGAATCACTTGTCAATCACGAGTGAATCACGTGGGAATCACGTGTCAATCACGTGTCAATCACGTGGGAATCAACTGGACATCATGCATCAATCACGTGTCAATCACGTGGGAATCTCGGGGGAATAACGTGGGAATCACGTGTCAATCACTTGGGAATCACGTGGGAATCACGTGGAAAGCACGTGGGAAACACGTGTCAATCACTTGGGAATCACATGTGTATCACGTGATAATCACGTGGGAATCACGTGTAATTCACGTGGCAATCACGTGAGAATTACGTGGGAATCACGTGGGAATCAAGTGTCAATCACGTGGGAATCACGTGGGAAAAACTTGGGAATCACGTGTGAATCACTTGGGAATCACGAGGGAATCACGTGGGAATCATGTGGGAATCACGAGTGAATCACGTGTCAATCACGTGGTAATCATGTGGGAATTACGTGGGAATCACGTGTGGATCACGTGACAATCATTTGGGAATCACGTCGGAATCATGTGTCAATCATGTGGGAATCACTTGGGAATCACGTGTCAATCACGTGGGAATCATGTGGGAATTACGTGTCAATCATGTGGGAATCACGTTGGAATCATCTGGGAATCACGTGGGAATGACGTGAAAATCATTAGGGAATGACGTGGGAATCACGTGTCAATCACGGGGGAATCACGTGTGAATCACGTGTGAATCACGTGTCAATCACGTGGGAATCACGTGGGAATCATGTGAGAATCACGTGGGAATCACCTGTCAATCATGTGGGAATCACGTGGGAATCACGTGTCAATCACGTGGGAATCATGGCGGAATCTCGTGCCAATCACGTGGGAATCACGTGGGAATCACGTGGGAATTACGTGGGAATCACGTGTCAATCACGTGGGAATCACGTGGGAATCACGTGACAATCATTTGGGAATCACGTGGGAATCAGGTGTCAATCACGTGGGAATCACGTGGGAATCACGTGGGAATCACGTGGGAATCACGTGTCAATCACGCGTCAATCACGTGGGAATCACGTGGGAATCTCGTGGGAATCCCGAGTCAATCACGTGGGAATCACGTGGGAATCACGTGGGAATCACGTATCATTCACGTGGGAATCACGTGGGAATCACGATTCAATCACGAGGGAGTCACGTGGGAATCACGTGGGAATCCCGTGGAAATCACGTGGGAATCACTTGTCAATCACGAGGGAATCTCGTGGGAATCACGTGTCAATCACGTGGGAATCACGTGGGAATCAAGTGGGAATCATGCTTCAATCTCGTGTGAATCACATGGGAGTCAAGTTGGAATAATGTGGGAATCACGTGGTAATCACGTGGAAATCAAGTGGTAATCACGTGTCAATCACGAGGGAATCATGAGGTAATCACGTTGGAATCACGAGTCAATCACTTGGGAATCACTTGGGAATCACGTAGGAATCACGTATCATTCACGTGGGAATCACGTATCAATCACGTGGGAATCACGTGGGAATCATGTGGGAATTACATGTCAATCATGTGGGAATCACGTGGGAATCACGTGTCAATCATGTGGGAATCACTTGGGAATCACATATCAATCACGTGGGAATCACGTGGGAATCACATTTAATCACGTGGAAATCACATGGGAATCTCGTGGGAATGACGTGTCAATCGCGTGGGCATCACGTGGGAATCATTTGGGAATCATGTGTCAATCACGTTGGAATCATATGGGAATCACGTGGGTATCACGTGGGAATAACGTGTCAATCACGTGGGAATCACGTGGGAATCACGTGGAAATCACGTGGAAATCACATGGGAATCTCGTGGGAATGACGTGTCAATCAAGTGGGAATCACGAAGGAATCACATGTAAATCACGTGGGAATCACGTGGGAATCACGTGTCAATCACGTGGGAATCATGTGGGAATCACGTGGGAATGACGTGAGAATCACGTGACAATCATTTGGGAATCACCTGGAAATCACGTGTTAATCACGTGGGAATCACGTGGGAATCACGTAGGAATCACGTGGGATTCACGTGGGAATGTCGTGTCAATCATGTGGGAATCACGGGGGAATCACGTGGGAATCACGTGTCAATCACGTGGGTATCACGTGGGAATCAGGTGGGAATATCGTGTGAATCACGTGGGAATCACGTGTCATTCACATGGGAATTACGTGGGAATCACGTAGGAATCACGTGTCAATCACGTGGGAATCTCGTGGGAAACACGTGTCAATCACGTGGGAATAACGTGGGAATCACGTGTCAATCACTTGGGAATCATGTGGGAATCACGTGGAAAGCACGTGGAAAACACGTGTCAATCACTTGGGAATCACATGGGTATCACGTGATAATCACGTGGGAATCAAGTGTAATTCACGTGGCAATCACGTGAGAATTACGTGGGAATCACGTGGGAATCACGTTTCAATCACATGGGAATCACGTGGGAATCATGCGTCAATCACGTGGGAATCACGTGGGAATCACGTGGGAATAACGGGGGAATCACGTGTCAATCACGTGGAAATCACGTGGGAATCACGTGTCAATGAGGTGGGAATCAAATGGGAATCACGTGGGAATCACGTGTCAATCACGTGGGAATCATGTGGGATTTACATGACAATCACGAATTAATCACGTGGGAATCACGTGGAAATCACATTAAATCACGTGGGCATCACGTGGGCATCACATGGGAATCATTTAGGAATCACGTGGGAATCACGTGTGAATCACGTTGGAATCATGCGTCCATCACGTGGGAATCACATGGGAGTCACGTGGGATTCACATGGTAATCACGTTACAAACATGTGGGAATTACGTGTCAATCATGTGGGAATCACGTAGGAATCACGTGTCATTCATGTGGGAAACACGTGGGAATCACATGGGAATCACGTGGTAGTCACATCTCAATCACGTGTGAATCACGAGGGAATCACGTGTCAATCACGTGGGAATCACTTGGGAATCACAGGGTAATCACCTGTCATTCACGTGGGAATCATGTGGGCATCACGTGGGAATCATGTGGGAATCAGGTGTCAATCACGTAGGAATCACTTGGGAAACAAGTGGGAATCACGTGTCAATCACTTGGGAATCACGGGTCAATCATGTGGGAATCACGTGGAATCATGCATCAATAATGTGGGAATCACGTGGGAATCACGAGTCAATCACGTGTGAATCACGTGGGAATCACGGCTAATTCACATGGATATCAAATGGGAATATCGTGTCAATCAAGTTGGAATCACGAAGGAATGACGTGTCAATCACGTGGGCGTCACGTGGGAATCGTTTGGGAATCACGTGGGAATCACGTGGGAATCACGAGGGAATGAGGTGTCAATCACGTGGGAATCACGTGGGAATCATGTGGGA
The DNA here is from genome assembly GCF_963930625.1 of Muntiacus reevesi. Taxonomy (NCBI): domain Eukaryota; kingdom Metazoa; phylum Chordata; class Mammalia; order Artiodactyla; family Cervidae; genus Muntiacus; species Muntiacus reevesi. Next base: position 1,230,705 of record NW_027078022.1, on the reverse strand, counting down.
ATCACGTGTCAATCACGTAGGAATCACGTATCAAACACGTGGGAATCACTTGGGAATCACGTGCCAATCACGAGTCAATCACGTGGGAATCACGTGGGAATCACGTGTCAATCACGTGGGAGTCACGTGGATATCACGTGGGCATCCCGTGGAAATCACGGGGGAATCACGTGTCAATCACGAGGGAATGACGTGGGAATCACGTGGGAATCACGTGTAAATCACGTGGGAATCAAGTGGGAATCACGTGTAAATCACGTGGGAATCACGTGGGAATCACGTGTCAATCATGTGTCAATCACGTGGTAATCACGTGGGAATCACGTGGGATCACGTGGGAATCACGTGACAATCATTTGTGAATCACGTGGTAATCACGTGCAAATCACGTGGGAATCACGTGGGAATCACAAGGAAATCACGTGTCATTCACGTGGGAATCACGTGTCAATCACGATGGAATCACTTGGGAATCACGTGTCAATCACGGGGGAATCACGGGGTAATCACGTGTAAATCACGTGGGAATCACAAGGAAATCACGTGTCAATCACAAGGAAATCACGTGTCAATCACGTGGGAAACACGTGTCAATCACTTGGGAATCACGTGGGAATCACGTGTCAATCACGGGGGAATCACGTGTGAATCACGTGTGAATCACGTGTCAATCACGTGGGAATCACGTGGGAATCATGTGGGAATCACGTGGGAATCACGTGTCAATCATGTGGGAATCACGTGGGAATCAAGTGTCAATCACGTGGGAATCACGTGGGAATCACGTCGGAATCTCGTGCCAATCACGTGGGAATCACGTGGGAATCACGTGGGAATCACGTGGAAATCACGTGGGAATTACGTGGGAATCACGTGTCAATCACGTGGGAATCACGTGGGAATCACGTGGGAATCACGTGGCAATCATTTGGGAATCACGTGGGAATCAGGTGTCAATCACGTGGGAATCACGTGGGAATCACGTGTCAATCACGTGGGAATCACGTGGGAATCACGTGGGAATCCCGAGTCAATCACGGGGGAATCACGTGGGAATCACGTGGGAATCACGTGGGTATCCCGAGTCAATCACGGGGGAATCACGTGTCAATCACGTGGGAATAACGTGGGAATCACCTGTCAATCACTTGGGAATCATGTGGGAATCACGTGGAAAGCACGTGGAAAACACGTGTCAATCACTTGGGAATCACATGGGTATCACGTGATAATCACGTGGGAATCAAGTGTAATTCACGTGACAATCACGTGAGAATTATGTGGGAATCACGTGGGAATCACGTTTCAATCACATGGGAATCACGAGGGAATCATGCGTCAATCACGTGGGAATCACGTGGGAATCACGTGGGAATCACGTGTCAATCACGTGGGAATCACGTGGGAATAACGTGGGAATCACGTGTCAATCAGGAGGGAATCACGTGGGAATCACGTGGGAATCACGTGTCAATCACGTGGGAATCAAGTGGGAATAACGTGGGTATCACGTGTCAATGAGGTGGGAATCAAATGGGAATCACGTGGGAATCACGTGTCAATCACGTGGGAATCATGTGGGAATTACGTGACAATCACGAGTTAATCACGTGGGAATCACGTGGAAATCACATTAAATCACGTGGGTATCACGTGGGCATCACATGGGAATCTTTTAGGAATGACGTGGGAATCACGTGTGAATCACGTTGGAATCATGCGTCAATCACGTGGGAGTCACATGGGAGTCACGTGGGATTAACGTGGTAATCACGTTACAATCATGTGGGAATTACGTGTCAATCATGTGGGAATCACGTAGGAATCACGTGTCATTCATGTGGGAAACACGTGGGAATCACATGGGAATCACGTGGTAGTCACATCTCAATCACGTGTGAATCACGAGGGAATCACGTGTCAGTCATGTGGGAATCACTTGGGAATCACAGGGTAATCACCTGTCATTCACGTGGGAATCATGTGGGCATCACGTGGGAATCATGTGGGAATCAGGTGTCAATCACGTGGGAATCACTTGGGAAACAAGTGGGAATCACGTGTCAATCACTTGGGAATCACGGGACAATCATGTGGGAATCACGTGGAATCATGCATCAATAATGTGGAATCACGTGGGAATCACGTGGGAATCACGTGGGAATCACGTGGGAATCACGAGTCAATCACGTGGGAATCACGTGGGAATCACGGCTAATTCACATGGATATCAAATGGGAATCTCGTGTCAATTAGTTGGAATCACGTAGGAATGACGTGTCAATCACGTGGGCGTCACGTGGGAATCGTTTGGGAATCACGTGGGAATCACGTGGGAATCACCAGGGAATGAGGTGTCAATCACGTGGGAATCACGTGGGAATCATGTGGGAATGACGTGTCAATCCCATGGGTATCATATGGGAATCACGTGGGAATCATGTGGGAATCACGTGTCAATCACGTAGGAATCACGTATCAATCACATGGGAATCACTTGGGAATCACGTGCCAATCACGAGTCAATCACGTGGGAATCACGTGTCAATCACGTGGGAGTTACGTGGATATCACGTGGGAATCCCGTGGAAATCACGGGGGAATCACGTGTCAATCACGAGGGAATCACGTGGGAATCACGTGGGAATCACGTAGGAATCAAGTGGGAATCACGTGGGAATCACGTGGGAATCACGTGTCAATCATGTGTCAATCACGTGGTAATCACGTGGGAATCACGTGGGATCACGTGGGAATCACGTTACAATCATTTGTGAATCACGTGGTAATCACGTGTAAATCACGTGGGAATCACGTGGGAATCACAAGGAAATCACGTGTCATTCACGTGGGAATCACGTGTCAACCACGATGGAATCACTTGGGAATCACGTGTCAATCACGGGGGAATCACGTGGTAATCACGTGTAAATCACGTGGGAATCACGTGGGAATCACAAAGAAATCACGTGTCAATCACAAGGAAATCACGTGTCAATCACGTGGGAAACACGTGTCAATCACTTGGGAATCACGTGGGAATCACGTGTCAATCACGGGGGAATCACGTGTGAATCACGTGGGAATCACGTGACAATCATTTGGGAATCACGTGGGAATCAGGTGTCAATCACGTGGGAATCACGTGGGAATCACGTGGGAATCACGTGTCAATCACGTGTCAATCACGTGGGAATCACGTGGGAATCAAGTGGGAATCCCGAGTCAATAACGGGGGAATCACGTGGGAATCACGTGGGAATCACGTGTCATTCACGTGGGAATCACGTGGGAATCACGAGTCAATCACGAGGGAGTCACGTGGGAATCACGTGGGAATCCCGTGGAAATCACGTGGGAATCACTTGTCAATCACGAGTGAATCACCTGGGAATCACGTGTCAATCACGTGTCAATAACGTGGGAATCAAGTGGAAATCATGCATCAATCACGTGTCAATCACGTGGGAATCTCGGGGGAATCTCGTGGGAATCACGTGTCAATCACGTGGGAATAAATTGGGAATCACGTTTCAATCACTTGGGAATCACGTGGGAATCACGTGGAAAGCACGTGGGAAACACGTGTCAATCACTTGGGAATCACATGTGTATCACGTGATAATCACGTGGGAATCACGTGTAATTCACGTGGCAATCACGTGAGAATTACGTGGGAATCACGTGGGAATGAAGTGTCAATCACGTGGGAATCACGTGGGAAAAACTTGGGAATCACGTGTCAATCACGTGGGAATCACGAGGGAATCACGTTGGAATCATGTGGGAATCACGAGGGAATCACGTGTCAATCACGTGGGAATCATGTGGGAATTACGTGGGAATCACGTGTGGATCACGTGACAATCATTTGGGAATCACGTCGGAATCACGTGTCAATCAGGTGGGAATCACGTGGGAATCACGTGGGAATCATGTGGGAATTACGTGGGAATCACGTGTGGATCACGTGGGAATCATTTAGGAATCACGTTGCAATCACGTGTGAATCACGTTGGAATCATGCGTCAATCACGTGGGAATCACATGGGAGTCACGTGGGATTCACGTGGTAATCACGTGGCAATCATGTGGGAATTACGTGTCAATCACGTGGGAATCACGTAAGAATCACGTGTCATTCATGTGGGAATAACGTGGGATTCACATGGGAATCACGTGGTAATCACATCTCATTCACGTGTGAATCACCAGGGAATCACATGGTAATCACGTGTCATTCACGTGGGAATCACGTGGGCATCACGTGGGAATGATGTGGGAATCAGGTGTCAATCACGTGGGAATCACAAGGGAAACAAGTGGGAATCACGTGTCAATCACTTGGGAAAAACGTGTGAGTCACGTGGGAATCACATGGGAATCACGTGTCAATCATGTGGGAATCACGTGGAATCATGCATCAATAATGTGGGAATCATGTGGGAATCACGTGGGAATCACGTGGGAATCACGAGTCAATCACGTGGGAATCACGTGGTAATCACGTCTAATTCACGTGGATATCAAATGGGAATCTCGTGTCAATCAAGTTGGAATCACGTAGGAATGACGTGCCAATCACGTGGGCGTCACGTGGGAATCGTTTGGGAATCACGTGGGAATCACGTGGGAATCACGAGGGAATGAGGTGTCAATCACGTGGGAATCACGTGGGAATCATGTGGGAATGCCGTGTCAATCCCATGGGTATCACATGGGAATCACGTGGGAATGACGTGTCAATCCCATGGGTATCACATGGGAATCACGTGGGAATCATGTGGGAATCACGTGTCATTCACGTAGGAATCACGTATCAATCACGTGGGAATCACTTGGGAATCACGTGCCAATCACGAGTCAATCACTTGGGAATCACGTGTCAATCACGTGGGAGTCACGTGGATATCACGTGGGAATCCCGTGGAAATCACGGGGGAATAACGTGTCAATCACGAGGGAATGACGTGGGAATCACGTGGGAATCACGTGTAAATCACGTGGGAATCAAGTGGGAATCACGTGTAAATCACGTGGGAATCACGTGTCAATCATGTGTCAATCACGTGGTAATCACGTGGGAATCACGTGGGATCACGTGGGAATCACGTGACAATCATTTGTGAATCACGTGGTAATCACGTGTAAATCACGTGGGAATCACGTGGGAATCACAAGGAAATCACTTTTCATTCACGTGGGAATCACGTGTCAATCACGTTGGAATCACTTGGGAATCACGTGTCAATCACGGGGGAATCACGTGGTAATCACGTGTAAATGACGTGGGAATCACGTGGGAATCACAAGGAAATCACGTGTCAATCACAAGGAAATCACGTGTCAATCACGTGGGAAACACGTGTCAATCACTTGGGAATCACGTGGGAATCACGTGTCATTCACGGGGGAATCACGTGTGAATCACGTGTGAATCACGTGTCAATCACGTGGGAATCACGTGGGAATCATGTGGGAATTACGTGGGAATCACGTGTCAATCACGTGGGAATCACGTGGGAATCACGTGGGAATCACATGACCATCATTTGGGAAGCACGTGGGAATCACGTGTCAATCACATGGGAATCACGTGGGAATCACGTGGGAATCACGTGTCAATCACGTGTCAATCACGTGGGAATCACGTGGGAATCACGTGGGAATCCCGAGTCAATCACGGGGGAATCACGTGGGAATCACGTGGGAATCACGTGTCATTCACGTGGGAATCACGTGGGAATCACGAGTCAATCACGAGGGAGTCACGTGGGAATCCCGAGTCAATCACGGGGGAATCACGTGGGAATCACGTGGGAATCACGTGTCAATCACGTGGGAATCTCGTGGGAATCACGTGTCAATCACGTGGGAATAACATGGGAATCACGTGTCAATCACTTGGGAATCATGTGGGAATCACGTGGAAAGCACGTGGAAAACACGTGTCAATCACTTGGGAATCACATGGGTATCACGTGATAATCACGTGGGAATCAAGTGTAATTCACGTGGCAATCACGTGAGAATTACGTGGGAATCACGTGGGAATCACGTTTCAATCACATGGGAATCACGTGGGAATCATGCGTCAATCACGTGTCAAGCACGTAGGAATCACGTATCAATCACGTGGGAATCACGTGGGAATCACGTGTCAATCACGTGGGAATCAAGAGGGAATCACGTGTAAATCACGTGGGAATCACGTGGGAATCACGTGTCAATCATGTGTCAATCACGTGGTAATCACGTGGGAATCACGTGGGATCACGTGGGAATCACGTGACAATCATTTGTGAATCATGTGGTAATCACGTGGGAATCACGTGGGAATCACAAGGAAATCACGTGTCATTCACGTGGGAATCACGTGTCAATCACGATGGAATCACTTGGGAATCACGTGTCAATCACGGGGGAATCACATGGTAATCACGTGTAAATCACGTGCGAATCACGTGGGAATCACAAGGAAATCACGTGTCAATCACAAGGAAATCACGTGTCAATCTTGTGGGATACACGTGTCAATCACTTGGGAATCACGTGGGAATCACGTGTTAATCACGGGGGAATCACGTGTGAATCACGTGTGAATCACGTGTCAGTCACGTGGGAATCACGTGGGAATCATGTGGGAATCACGTGGGAATCACGTGGGAATCACGTGTCAATCACGTGGGAATCACGTGGGAACAACGTCGGAATCTCGTGCCAATCACGTGGGAATCACGTGGGAATCACGTGGGAATCACGTGGGAATTACGTGGGAATCACGTGTCAATCACGTGGGAATCACGTGGGAATCACGTGGGAATCACATGACAATCATTTGGGAAGCACGTGGGAATCACGTGTCAATCACATGGGAATCACGTGGGAATCACGTGGGAATCACGTGTCAATCACGTGTCAATCACGTGGGAATCACGTGGGAATCACGTGGGAATCCCGAGTCAATCACGGGGGAATCACGTGGGAATCACGTGGGAATCACGTGTCATTCACGTGGGAATCACGTGGGAATCACGAGTCAATCACGAGGGAGTCACGTGGGAATCACGTGTCAATCACGTGTCAATCACGTGGGAATCAAGTGGAAATCATGCATCAATCACGTGTCAATCACGTGGGAATCTCGGGGGAATCGCGTGGGAATCACGTGTCAATCACGTGGGAATAACGTGGGAATCACGTTTCAATCACTTGGGAATCACGTGGGAATCACGTGGAACGCACATGGGAAACACGTGTCAATCACTTGGGAATCACATGTGTATCACGTGATAATCACGTGGGAATCACGGGTAATTCACGTGGCAATCACGTGAGAATTACGTGGGAATCACGTGGGAATCAAGTGTCAATCAAGTGGGAATCACGTGGAAAAAATTTGGGAATCACGTGTCAATCACGTGGGAATCACGAGGGAATCACGTGGGAATCATGTGGGAATCACCAGGGAATCACGTGTCAATCACGTGGGAATCATGTGGGAATTACGTGGGCATCACGTGTGGATCACGTGAAAATCATTTGGGAATCACGTCGGATCACGTGTCAATCACGTGGGAATCACGTGGGAATCACGTGTCAATCACGTGGGAATCATGTGGGAATTACGTGGGAATCACGTGTGGATCACGTGGGAATCATTTATGAATCACGTTGGAATCACATGTGAATCACGTTTGAATCATGCGTCAATCACGTGGGAATCACATGGGAGTCACGTGGGATTCAAGTGGTACTCACGTGGCAATCATGTGGGAATTACGTGTCAATCACGTGGGAATCACGTAGGAATCACGTGTCATTCATGTGGGAATAATGTGGGAATCACATGGGAATCACGTGGTAATCACATCTCATTCACGTGTGAATCACCAGGGAATCACATGGTAATCACGTGTCATTCACGTGGGAATCACGTGGGCATCACGTGGGAATCATGTGGGAATCAGGTGTCAATCACGTGGGAATCACAAGGGAAACAGGTGGGAATCACGTGTCAATCACTTGGAAATCACGTGTGAGTCACGTGGGAATCACATGGGAATCACGTGTCAATCATGTGGGAATCACGTGGAATCATGCATCAATAATGTGGGAATCATGTGGGAATCACGAGTCAATCACGTGGGAATCACGTGGGAATCACGTCTAATTCACGTGGATATCAAAAGGGAATCTCGCGTCAATCAATTTGGAATCACGTGGGAATGACGTGTCAATCACGTGGGCATAACGTGGGAATCGTTTGGTAATCACGTTGGAATCACGTGAAATCACGTGGAAATGAAGTGTCAATCACATGGGAATCACGTGGGAATCACGGGGGAATCACGTGTCAATCCCATCCGTATCACGTGGGAATCACGTGGGAATCATGTGGGAATCACGTGTCAATCACGTAGGAATCACGTGTCAATCACGTGGGAATCACGTGGGAATCACGTATCAATCACGTGGGAAACACGTGGGAATCACGTGGGAATCACGTGTGGATCACGTGACAATCATTTGGGAATCACGTGGGAATCACGTGTCAATCACGTGGGAATCACGTGGGAATCACGTGTCAATCACGTGGGAGTCACGTGGATATCACGTGGGAATCCCGTGGAAATCTCGGTGGAATCACGTGTCAATCACGAGGGAATCACGTGGGAATCACGTGTCAATCACATGGGAAACACGTGTCAATCACGTGGGAATCACATGAGATTCACGTGGGAATCACGTGTTAATCACGTGTAAATCACGTGGGAATCACGTAGGAATCACGTGTCAATCACGTGGGAATCACGTGGGAATCACGAGTCAATCACGTGGGAGTCACGTGGATATCACGTGGGAATCCCGTGGAAATCACGGGGGAATCACGTGTCAATCACGAGGGTATCACGTGGGAATCACGTGTCAATCACGGGGGAAACACGTGTCAATCACGTGGGAATCACGTGGGAATCACGTGGGAATCACGTGTGAATCACGTGTCAATCACGTGGGAATCACGTGGGAATCACGTGTCAATCACGTGGGAATCTCGTGGAAATGAAGTGTCAATCAAGGGGGAATCACTTGTCAATCACGAGGGAATCACGTGGGAATCACGTGTCAATCACGTGGGAAACACGTGTCAATCACGTGGGAATCACTTGGGAATCACGTGGGATCACGTGGGAATCACATGGGAATCCCGAGTCAATCACGGGGGAATCACGTGGGAATCACGTGGGAATCACGTGGGAATCACGAGTCAATCACGAGGGAGTCACGTGGGAATCACGTGGGAATCCCGTGGAAATCACGTGGGAATCACTTGTCAATCACGAGTGAATCACGTGGGAATCACGTGGGAATCACGAGTCAATCACGAGGGAGTCACGTGGGAATCACGTGGGAATCCCGTGGAAATCACGTGGGAATCACTTGTCAATCACGAGTGAATCACGTGGGAATCACGTGTCAATCACGTGTCAATCACGTGGGAATCAACTGGACATCATGCATCAATCACGTGTCAATCACGTGGGAATCTCGGGGGAATCTCGTGGGAATCACGTGTCAATCACGTGGGAATAACGTGGGAATCACGTGTCAATCACTTGGGAATCACGTGGGAATCACGTGGAAAGCACGTGGGAAACACGTGTCAATCACTTGGGAATCACATGTGTATCACGTGATAATCACGTGGGAATCACGTGTAATTCACGTGGCAATCACGTGAGAATTACGTGGGAATCACGTGGGAATCAAGTGTCAATCACGTGGGAATCACGTGGGAAAAACTTGGGAATCACGTGTGAATCACCTGGGAATCACGAGGGAATCACGTGGGAATCATGTGGGAATCACGAGTGAATCACGTGTCAATCACGTGGTAATCATGTGGGAATTACGTGGGAATCACGTGTGGATCACGTGACAATCATTTGGGAATCACGTCGGAATCATGTGTCAATCATGTGGGAATCACGTGGGAATCACGTGTCAATCACGTGGGAATCATGTGGGAATTACGTGGGAATCACGTGTGGATCACGTGGTAATCATTTAGGAATCACGTTGGAATCACGTGTGAATCACGTTGGAATCATGCGTCAATCACGTGGGAATCACATGGGAATCACGTGGGAATCACGAGTCAATCACGTGGGAATCACGTGGGAATCACGTCTAATTCACGTGGATATCAAATGGGAATATCGTGTCAATCAAGTTGGAATCACGTGGGAATGACGTGTCAATCACGTGGGCATAACGTGGGAATCGTTTGGTAATCACGTTGGAATCACGTGAAATCACGTGGAAATGAAGTGTCAATCACGTGGGAATCACGTGGGAATCACGGGGTAATCATGTGTCAATCCCATCCGTATCACGTGGGAATCACGTGGGAATCATGTGGGTATCACGTGTCAATCACGTAGGAATCACGTGTCAATCACGTGGGAATCACGTGGGAATCACGTGTCAATCACGTGGGAAACTCGTGGGAATCACGTGGGAATCACGTGTGGATCACGTGACAGTCATTTGGGAATCACGTGGGAATCACCTGTCAATCACGTGGGAATCACGTGGGAATCACGTGTCAATCACGTGGGAGTCACGTGGATATCACGTGGGAATCCCGTGGAAATCACGGGGGAATCACGTGTCAATCACGAGGGAATCACATGGGAATCACGTGTCAATCACGTGGGAAACACGTGTCAATCACGTGGGAATCACATGGGATTCACGTGGGAATCACGTGTTAATCACGTGTAAATCACGTGGGAATCACGTGGGAATCACGTGTCAATCACGTGGGAAACACGTGTCAATCACGTGGGAATCACGTGGGAATCACGTGTGAATCACGTGTCAATCACGTGGGAATCACGTGGGAATCACGTGTCAATCACGTGGGAATCTCGTGGAAATGAAGTGTCAATCACGGGGGAATCACTTGTCAATCACGAGGGAATCACGTGGGAATATCGTGTCAATCACGTGGGAATCACGTGGGAATCACGTGGGAATCACGCCTCAATCACGTGGGAATCACGTGGGATTCACGTGTCAATCACGTGGAAATCACGAGGGAGTCACGTGGGAATCACGTGGGAATCACGTGTTAATCACGTGGAAATCACGTGGCAAACACTTGGGACTCACGTGGGAATCACATTTGAATCACGTGTCAATCACGTGGGAATCACGTGGGAATCACGTGAGAATCACGTGGGAATCACGTGTCAATCATGTGGGAATCACGTTGGAATCATCTGGGAATCACGTGGGAATGACGTGAAAATCATTAGGGAATGACGTGGGAATCACGTGTCAATCACGGGGGAATCACGTGTGAATCACGTGTGAATCACGTGTCAATCACGTGGGAATCACGTGGGAATCATGTGAGAATCACGTGGGAATCACCTGTCAATCATGTGGGAATCACGTGGGAATCACGTGTCAATCACGTGGGAATCACGGCGGAATCTCGTGCCAATCACGTGGGAATCACGTGGGAATCACGTCGGAATCACGTGGGAATTACGTGGGAATCACGTGTCAATCACGAGGGAGTCACGTGGGAATCACGTGGGAATCCCGTGGAAATCACGTGGGAATCACGTGTTAATCACGTGTAAATCACGTGGGAATCACGTGGGAATCACGTGGGAATCACGTGGGAATCACGAGTCAATCACGAGGGAGTCACGTGGGAATCACGTGGGAATCCCGTGGAAATCACGTGGGAATCACTTGTCAATCACGAGTGAATCACGTGGGAATCACGTGTCAATCACGTGTCAATCACGTGGGAATCAACTGGACATCATGCATCAATCACGTGTCAATCACGTGGGAATCTCGGGGGAATCTCGTGGGAATCACGTGTCAATCACGTGGGAATAACGTGGGAATCACGTGTCAATCACTTGGGAATCACGTGGGAATCACGTGGAAAGCACGTGGGAAACACGTGTCAATCACTTGGGAATCACATGTGTATCACGTGATAATCACGTGGGAATCACGTGTAATTCACGTGGCAATCACGTGAGAATTACGTGGGAATCACGTGGGAATCAAGTGTCAATCACGTGGGAATCACGTGGGAAAAACTTGGGAATCACGTGTGAATCACCTGGGAATCACGAGGGAATCACGTGGGAATCATGTGGGAATCACGAGTGAATCACGTGTCAATCACGTGGTAATCATGTGGGAATTACGTGGGAATCACGTGTGGATCACGTGACAATCATTTGGGAATCACGTCGGAATCATGTGTCAATCATGTGGGAATCACGTGGGAATCACGTGTCAATCACGTGGGAATCATGTGGGAATTACGTGGGAATCACGTGTGGATCACGTGGTAATCATTTAGGAATCACGTTGGAATCACGTGTGAATCACGTTGGAATCATGCGTCAATCACGTGGGAATCACATGGGAATCACGTGGGAATCACGAGTCAATCACGTGGGAATCACGTGGGAATCACGTCTAATTCACGTGGATATCAAATGGGAATATCGTGTCAATCAAGTTGGAATCACGTGGGAATGACGTGTCAATCACGTGGGCATAACGTGGGAATCGTTTGGTAATCACGTTGGAATCACGTGAAATCACGTGGAAATGAAGTGTCAATCACGTGGGAATCACGTGGGAATCACGGGGTAATCATGTGTCAATCCCATCCGTATCACGTGGGAATCACGTGGGAATCATGTGGGTATCACGTGTCAATCACGTAGGAATCACGTGTCAATCACGTGGGAATCACGTGGGAATCACGTGTCAATCACGTGGGAAACTCGTGGGAATCACGTGGGAATCACGTGTGGATCACGTGACAGTCATTTGGGAATCACGTGGGAATCACGTGTCAATCACGTGGGAATCACGTGGGAATCACGTGTCAATCACGTGGGAGTCACGTGGATATCACGTGGGAATCCCGTGGAAATCACGGGGGAATCACGTGTCAATCACGAGGGAATCACATGGGAATCACGTGTCAATCACGTGGGAAACACGTGTCAATCACGTGGGAATCACATGGGATTCACGTGGGAATCACGTGGGAATCACGTGGGAATCACGTGTCAATCACGTGGGAAACACGTGTCAATCACGTGGGAATCACGTGGGAATCACGTGTGAATCACGTGTCAATCACGTGGGAATCACGTGGGAATCACGTGTCAATCACGTGGGAATCTCGTGGAAATGAAGTGTCAATCACGGGGGAATCACTTGTCAATCACGAGGGAATCACGTGGGAATATCGTGTCAATCACGTGGGAATCACGTGGGAATCACGTGGGAATCACGCCTCAATCACGTGGGAATCACGTGGGATTCACGTGTCAATCACGTGGAAATCACGAGGGAGTCACGTGGGAATCACGTGGGAATCACGTGTTAATCACGTGGAAATCACGTGGCAAACACTTGGGACTCACGTGGGAATCACATTTGAATCACGTGTCAATCACGTGGGAATCACGTGGGAATCACGTGAGAATCACGTGGGAATCACGTGTCAATCATGTGGGAATCACGTTGGAATCATCTGGGAATCACGTGGGAATGACGTGAAAATCATTAGGGAATGACGTGGGAATCACGTGTCAATCACGGGGGAATCACGTGTGAATCACGTGTGAATCACGTGTCAATCACGTGGGAATCACGTGGGAATCATGTGAGAATCACGTGGGAATCACCTGTCAATCATGTGGGAATCACGTGGGAATCACGTGTCAATCACGTGGGAATCACGGCGGAATCTCGTGCCAATCACGTGGGAATCACGTGGGAATCACGTGGGAATCACGTGGGAATTACGTGGGAATCACGTGTCAATCACGTGGGAATCACGTGGGAATCACGTGACAATCATTTGGGAATCACGTGGGAATCAGGTGTCAATCACGTGGGAATCACGTGGGAATCACGTGGGAATCACGTGGGAATCACGTGTCAATCACGCGTCAATCACGTGGGAATCACGTGGGAATCTCGTGGGAATCCCGAGTCAATCACGTGGGAATCACGTGGGAATCACGTGGGAATCACGTATCATTCACGTGGGAATCACGTGGGAATCACGAGTCAATCACGAGGGAGTCACGTGGGAATCACGTGGGAATCCCGTGGAAATCACGTGGGAATCACTTGTCAATCACGAGGGAATCTCGTGGGAATCTCGTGTCAATCACGTGGGAATCACGTGGGAATCAAGTGGGAATCATGCTTCAATCTCGTGTGAATCACATGGGAGTCAAGTTGGAATAATGTGGGAATCACGTGGTAATCACGTGGGAATCAAGTGGGAATCACGTGTCAATCACGAGGGAATCATGAGGTAATCACGTTGGAATCACGAGTCAATCACTTGGGAATCACTTGGGAATCACGTAGGAATCACGTATCATTCACGTGGGAATCACGTATCAATCACGTGGGAATCACGTGGGAATCATGTGGGAATTACATGTCAATCACGTGGGAATCACGTGGGAATCACGTGTCAATCATGTGGGAATCACTTGGGAATCACATATCAGTCACGTGGGAATCACGTGGGAATCACATTTAATCACGTGGAAATCACATGGGAATCTCGTGGGAATGACGTGTCAATCACGTGGGCATCACGTGGGAATCATTTGGGAATCACGTGTCAATCACGTTGGAATCATATGGGAATCACGTGGGTATCACGTGGGAATAACGTGTCAATCACGTGGGAATCACGTGGGAATCACGTGGAAATCACGTGGAAATCACATGGGAATCTCGTGGGAATGACGTGTCAATCACGTGGGAATCACGAAGGAATCACATGTAAATCACGTGGGAATCACGTGGGAATCACGTGTCAATCACGTGGGAATCATGTGGGAATCACGTGGGAATGCCGTGGGAATCACGTGACAATCATTTGGGAATCACCTGGAAATCACGTGTTAATCACGTGGGAATCACTTGGGAATCACGTAGGAATCACGTGGGAATCACGTGGGAATGTCGTGTCAATCATGTGGGAATCACGGGGGAATCACGTGGGAATCACGTGTCAATCACGTGGGTATCACGTGGGAATCAGGTGGGAATATCGTGTGAATCACGTGAAAATCACGTGTCATTCACATGGGAATTACGTGGGAATCACGTGGGAATCACGTGTCAATCACGTGGGAATCTCGTGGGAAACACGTGTCAATCACGTGGGAATAACGTGGGAATCACGTGTCAATCACTTGGGAATCATGTGGGAATCACGTGGAAAGCACGTGGAAAACACGTGTCAATCACTTGGGAATCACATGGGTATCACGTGATAATCACGTGGGAATCAAGTGTAATTCACGTGGCAATCACGTGAGAATTACGTGGGAATCACGTGGGAATCACGTTTCAATCACATGGGAATCACGTGGGAATCATGCGTCAATCACGTGGGAATCACGTGGGAATCACGTGGGAATAACGGGGGAATCACGTGTCATTCACGTGGGAATCACGTGGAAATCACGTGGGAATCACGTGTCAATGAGGTGGGAATCAAATGGGAATCACGTGGGAATCACTTGTCAATCACGTGGGAATCATGTGGGATTTACATGACAATCACGAATTAATCACGTGGGAATCACGTGGAAATCACATTAAATCACGTGGGCATCACGTGGGCATCACATGGGAATCATTTAGGAATCACGTGGGAATCACCTGTGAATCACGTTGGAATCATGCGTCCATCACGTGGGAATCACATGGGAGTCACGTGGGATTCACGTGGTAATCACGTTACAATCATGTGGGAATTACGTGTCAATCATGTGGGAATCACGTAGGAATCACGTGTCATTCATGTGGGAAACACGTGGGAATCACATGGGAATCACGTGGTAGTCACATCTCAATCACGTGTGAATCACGAGGGAATCACGTGTCAATCACGTGGGAATCACTTGGGAATCACAGGGTAATCACCTGTCATTCACGTGGGAATCATGTGGGCATCACGTGGGAATCATGTGGGAATCAGGTGTCAATCACGTAGGAATCACTTGGGAAACAAGTGGGAATCACGTGTCAATCACTTGGGAATCACGGGTCAATCATGTGGGAATCACGTGGAATCATGCATCAATAATGTGGGAATCACGTGGGAATCACGAGTCAATCACGTGTGAATCACGTGGGAATCACGGCTAATTCACATGGATATCAAATGGGAATATCGTGTCAATCAAGTTGGAATCTCGAAGGAATGACGTGTCAATCACGTGGGCGTCACGTGGGAATCGTTTGGGAATCACGTGGGAATCACGTGGGAATCACGAGGGAATGAGGTGTCAATCACGTGGGAATCACGTGGAAATCATGTGGGAATCACGTGTCAATCACGTAGGAATCATGTATCAAACACGTGGGAATCACTTGGGAATCACGTGCCAATCACGAGTCAATCACGTGGGAATCACGTGGGAATCACGTGTAAATCACGTGGGAGTCACGTGGATATCACGTGGGAATCCCGTGGAAATCACGGGGGAATCACGTGTCAATCACGAGGGAATGACGTGGGAATCACGTGTAAATCACGTGGGAATCAAGTGGGAATCACGTGTAAATCACGTGCGAATCACGTGGGAATCACGTGTCAATCATGTGTCAATCACGTGGTAATCACGTGGGAATCACGTGGGATCACGTGGGAATCACAAGGAAATCACGTGTCATTCACGTGGGAATCACGTGTCAATCACGATGGAATCACTTGGGAATCACGTGTCAATCACGGGGGAATCACGGGGTAATCACGTGTAATTCACGTGGGAATCACAAGGAAATCACGTGTCAATCACAAGGAAATCACGTGTCAATCACGTGGGAAACACGTGTCAATCACTTGGGAATCACGTGGGAATCACGTGTCAATCACGGGGGAATCACGTGTGAATCACGTGTGAATCACGTGGGAATAACGTGGGAATCATGTGGGAATCACGTGGGAATCACGTGTCAATCATGTGGGAATCACGTGGGAATCAAGTGTCAATCACGTGGGAATCACGTGGGAATCACGTCGGAATCTCGTGCCAATCACGTGGGAATCACGTGGGAATCACGTGGGAATCACGTGGGAATTACGAGGGAATCACGTGTCAATCACGTGGAAATCACGTGGGAATCACGTGTCAATCACGTGGGAATCTCGTGGAAATGAAGTGTCAATCACGGGGGAATCACTTGTCAATCACGAGGGAATCACGTGGGAATATCGTGTCAATCACGTGGGAATCACGTGGGAATCACGTGTGAATCACGTGTCAATCACGTGGGAATCACGTGGGAATCACGCCTCAATCACGTGGGAATCACGTGGGATTCACGTGTCAATCACGTGGAAATCACGAGGGAGTCACGTGGGAATCACGTGGGAATCACGTGTTAATCACGTGGAAATCACGTGGCAAACACTTGGGACTCACGTGGGAATCACATTTGAATCACGTGTCAATCACGTGGGAATCACGTGGGAATCACGTGAGAATCACGTGGGAATCACGTGTCAATCATGTGGGAATCACGTTGGAATCATCTGGGAATCACGTGGGAATGACGTGAAAATCATTAGGGAATGACGTGGGAATCACGTGTCAATCACGGGGGAATCACGTGTGAATCACGTGTGAATCACGTGTCAATCACGTGGGAATCACGTGGGAATCATGTGAGAATCACGTGGGAATCACCTGTCAATCATGTGGGAATCACGTGGGAATCACGTGTCAATCACGTGGGAATCACGGCGGAATCTCGTGCCAATCACGTGGGAATCACGTGGGAATCACGTGGGAATCACGTGGGAATTACGTGGGAATCACGTGTCAATCACGTGGGAATCACGTGGGAATCACGTGACAATCATTTGGGAATCACGTGGGAATCAGGTGTCAATCACGTGGGAATCACGTGGGAATCACGTGGGAATCACGTGTCAATCACGCGTCAATCACGTGGGAATCACGTGGGAATCTCGTGGGAATCCCGAGTCAATCACGTGGGAATCACGTGGGAATCACGTGGGAATCACGTATCATTCACGTGGGAATCACGTGGGAATCACGAGTCAATCACGAGGGAGTCACGTGGGAATCACGTGGGAATCCCGTGGAAATCACGTGGGAATCACTTGTCAATCACGAGGGAATCTCGTGGGAATCTCGTGTCAATCACGTGGGAATCACGTGGGAATCAAGTGGGAATCATGCTTCAATCTCGTGTGAATCACATGGGAGTCAAGTTGGAATAATGTGGGAATCACGTGGTAATCACGTGGGAATCAAGTGGGAATCACGTGTCAATCACGAGGGAATCATGAGGTAATCACGTTGGAATCACGAGTCAATCACTTGGGAATCACTTGGGAATCACGTAGGAATCACGTATCATTCACGTGGGAATCACGTATCAATCACGTGGGAATCACGTGGGAATCATGTGGGAATTACATGTCAATCACGTGGGAATCACGTGGGAATCACGTGTCAATCATGTGGGAATCACTTGGGAATCACATATCAGTCACGTGGGAATCACGTGGGAATCACATTTAATCACGTGGAAATCACATGGGAATCTCGTGGGAATGACGTGTCAATCACGTGGGCATCACGTGGGAATCATTTGGGAATCACGTGTCAATCACGTTGGAATCATATGGGAATCACGTGGGTATCACGTGGGAATAACGTGTCAATCACGTGGGAATCACGTGGGAATCACGTGGAAATCACGTGGAAATCACATGGGAATCTCGTGGGAATGACGTGTCAATCACGTGGGAATCACGAAGGAATCACATGTAAATCACGTGGGAATCACGTGGGAATCACGTGTCAATCACGTGGGAATCATGTGGGAATCACGTGGGAATGCCGTGGGAATCACGTGACAAGCATTTGGGAATCACCTGGAAATCACGTGTTAATCACGTGGGAATCACGTGGGAATCACGTAGGAATCACGTGGGAATCACGTGGGAATGTCGTGTCAATCATGTGGGAATCACGGGGGAATCACGTGGGAATCACGTGTCAATCACGTGGGTATCACGTGGGAATCAGGTGGGAATATCGTGTGAATCACGTGAAAATCACGTGTCATTCACATGGGAATTACGTGGGAATCACGTGGGAATCACGTGTCAATCACGTGGGAATCTCGTGGGAAACACGTGTCCATCACGTGGGAATAACTTGGGAATCACGTGTCAATCACTTGGGAATCATGTGGGAATCACGTGGAAAGCACGTGGAAAACACGTGTCAATCACTTGGGAATCACATGGGTATCACGTGATAATCACGTGGGAATCAAGTGTAATTCACGTGGCAATCACGTGAGAATTACGTGGGAATCACGTGGGAATCACGTTTCAATCACATGGGAATCACGTGGGAATCATGCGTCAATCACGTGGGAATCACGTGGGAATCACGTGGGAATAACGGGGGAATCACGTGTCAATCACGTGGGAATCACGTGGAAATCACGTGGGAATCACGTGTCAATGAGGTGGGAATCAAATGGGAATCACGTGGGAATCACTTGTCAATCACGTGGGAATCATGTGGGATTTACATGACAATCACGAATTAATCACGTGGGAATCACGTGGAAATCACATTAAATCACGTGGGCATCACGTGGGCATCACATGGGAATCATTTAGGAATCACGTGGGAATCACCTGTGAATCACGTTGGAATCATGCGTCCATCACGTGGGAATCACATGGGAGTCACGTGGGATTCACGTGGTAATCACGTTACAATCATGTGGGAATTACGTGTCAATCATGTGGGAATCACGTAGGAATCACGTGTCATTCATGTGGGAAACACGTGGGAATCACATGGGAATCACGTGGTAGTCACAACTCAATCACGTGTGAATCACGAGGGAATCACGTGTCAATCACGTGGGAATCACTTGGGAATCACAGGGTAATCACCTGTCATTCACGTGGGAATCATGTGGGCATCACGTGGGAATCATGTGGGAATCAGGTGTCAATCACGTAGGAATCACTTGGGAAACAAGTGGGAATCACGTGTCAATCACTTGGGAATCACGGGTCAATCATGTGGGAATCACGTGGAATCATGCATCAATAATGTGGGAATCACGTGGGAATCACGAGTCAATCACGTGTGAATCACGTGGGAATCACGGCTAATTCACATGGATATCAAATGGGAATATCGTGTCAATCAAGTTGGAATCTCGAAGGAATGACGTGTCAATCACGTGGGCGTCACGTGGGAATCGTTTGGGAATCACGTGGGAATCACGTGGGAATCACGAGGGAATGAGGTGTCAATCACGTGGGAATCACGTGGGAATCATGTGGGAATGACGTGTCAATCCCATGGGTATCACATGGGAATCACGTGGGAATGACGTGTCAATCCCATGGATATCACATGGAAATCACGTGGGAATCACGTGTCAATCACGTGGGAATCACGTGGGAATAACGTGGGAATCACGTGTCAATCAGGAGGGAATCACGTGGGAATCACGTGGGAATCACGTGTCAATCACGTGGGAATCAAGTGGGAATAACGTGGGTATCACGTGTCAATGAGGTGGGAATCAAATGGGAATCACGTGGGAATCACGTGTCAATCACGTGGGAATCATGTGGGAATTACGTGACAATCACGAGTTAATCACGTGGGAATCACGTGGAAATCACATTAAATCACGTGGGTATCACGTGGGCATCACATGGGAATCATTTAGGAATGACGTGGGAATCACGTGTGAATCACGTTGGAATCATGCGTCAATCACGTGGGAATCACATGGGAGTCACGTGGGATTCACGTGGTAATCACGTTACAATCATGTGGGAATTACGTGTCAATCATGTGGGAATCACGTAGGAATCACGTGTCATTCATGTGGGAAACACGTGGGAATCACATGGGAATCACGTGGTAGTCACATCTCAATCACGTGTGAATCACGAGGGAATCACGTGTCAGTCATGTGGGAATCACTTGGGAATCACAGGGTAATCACCTGTCATTCACGTGGGAATCATGTGGGCATCACGTGGGAATCATGTGGGAATCAGGTGTCAATCACCTGGGAATCACTTGGGAAACAAGTGGGAATCACGTGTCAATCACTTGGGAATCACGGGACAATCATGTGGGAATCACGTGGAATCATGCATCAATAATGTGGAATCACGTGGGAATCACATGGGAATCACGTGGGAATCACGTGGGAATCACGAGTCAATCACGTGGGAATCACGTGGGAATCACGGCTAATTCACATGGATATCAAATGGGAATCTCGTGTCAATTAGTTGGAATCACGTAGGAATGACGTGTCAATCACGTGGGCGTCACGTGGGAATCGTTTGGGAATCACGTGGGAATCACCAGGGAATGAGGTGTCAATCACGTGGGAATCACGTGGGAATCATGTGGGAATGACGTGTCAATCCCATGGGTATCACATGGGAATCACGTGGGAATCATGTGGGAATCACGTGTCAATCACGTAGGAATCACGTATCAATCACATGGGAATCACTTGGGAATCACGTGCCAATCACGTGTCAATCACGTGGGAATCACGTGTCAATCACGTGGGAGTCACATGGATATCACGTGGGAATCCCGTGGAAATCACGGGGGAATCACGTGTCAATCACGAGGGAATCACGTGGGAATCACGTGGGAATCACGTGGGAATCAAGTGGGAATCACGTGTAAATCACGTGGGAATCACGTGGGAATCACGTGTCAATCATGTGTCAATCACGTGGTAATCACGTGGGAATCACGTGGGATCACGTGGGAATCACGTGACAATGATTTGTGAATCACGTGGTAATCACGTGTAAATCACGTGGGAATCACGTGGGAATCACAAGGAAATCACGTGTCATTCACGTGGGAATCACGTGTCAATCACGATGGAATCACTTGGGAATCACGTGTCAATCACGGGGGAATCACGTGGTAATCACGTGTAAATCACGTGGGAATCACGTGGGAATCACAAGGAAATCACGTGTCAATCACAAGGAAATCACGTGTCAATCACGTGGGAAACACGTGTCAATCACTTGGGAATCACGTGGGAATCACGTGTCAATCACGGGGGAATCACGTGTGAATCACGTGGGAATCACGTGTCAATCATGTGGGAATCACGTGGGAATCACGTGTCAATCACGTGGGAATCACGTGGGAATCACGTCGGAATCTCGTGCCAATCACGTGGGAATCACGTGGGAATCACGTGGGAATTACGTGGGAATCACGTGTCAATCACGTGGGAATCACGTGGGAAACACGTGGGAATCACGTGACAATCATTTGGGAATCACGTGGGAATCAGGTGTCAATCACGTGGGAATCACGTGGGAATCACGTGGGAATCACGTGTCAATCACGTGTCAATCACGTGGGAATCACGTGGGAATCAAGTGGGAATCCCGAGTCAATAACGGGGGAATCACGTGGGAATCACGTGGGAATCACGTGTCATTCACGTGGGAATCACGTGGGAATCACGAGTCAATCACGAGGGAGTCACGTGGGAATCACGTGGGAATCCCGTGGAAATCACGTGGGAATCACGTGTCAATCACGAGTGAATCACCTGGGAATCACGTGTCAATCACGTGTCAATAACGTGGGAATCAAGTGGAAATCATGCATCAATCACGTGTCAATCACGTGGGAATCTCGGGGGAATCTCGTGGGAATCACGTGTCAATCACGTGGGAATAACGTGGGAATCACGTTTCAATCACTTGGGAATCACGTGGGAATCACGTGGGAATAACGTGGGAAACACGTGTCAATCACTTGGGAATCACATGTGTATCACGTGATAATCACGTGGGAATCACGTGTAATTCACGTGGCAATCACGTGAGAATTACGTGGGAATCACGTGGGAATGAAGTGTCAATCACGTGGGAATCACGTGGGAAAAACTTGGGAATCACGTGTCAATCACGTGGGAATCACGAGGGAATCACGTGGGAATCATGTGGGAATCACGAGGGAATCACGTGTCAATCACGTGGGAATCATGTGGGAATTACGTGGGAATCACGTGTGGATCACGTGACAATCATTTGGGAATCACGTCGGAATCATGTGTCAATCACGTGGGAATCACGTGGGAATCACGTGTGGATCACGTGGGAATCATTTAGGAATCACGTTGCAATCACGTGTGAATCACGTTGGAATCATGCGTCAATCACGTGGGAATCACATGGGAGTCACGTGGGATTCACGTGGTAATCACGTGGCAATCATGTGGGAATTACGTGTCAATCACGTGGGAATCACGTAAGAATCACGTGTCATTCATGTGGGAATAACGTGGGATTCACATGGGAATCACGTGGTAATCACATCTCATTCACGTGTGAATCACCAGGGAATCACATGGTAATCACGTGTCATTCACGTGGGAATCACGTGGGCATCACGTGGGAATGATGTGGGAATCAGGTGTCAATCACGTGGGAATCACAAGGGAAACAAGTGGGAATCACGTGTCAATCACTTGGGAATCACGTGTGAGTCACGTGGGAATCACATGGGAATCACGTGTCAATCATGTGGGAATCACGTGGAATCATGCATCAATAATGTGGGAATCATGTGGGAATCACGTGGGAATCACGTGGGAATCACGAGTCAATCACGTGGGAATCACGTGGTAATCACGTCTAATTCACGTGGATATCAAATGGGAATCTCGTGTCAATCAAGTTGGAATCACGTAGGAATGACGTGCCAATCACGTGGGCGTCACGTGGGAATCGTTTGGGAATCACGTGGGAATCACGTGGGAATCACGAGGGAATGAGGTGTCAATCACGTGGGAATCACGTGGGAATCATGTGGGAATGACGTGTCAATCCCATGGGTATCACATGGGAATCACGTGGGAATGACGTGTCAATCCCATGGATATCACATGGGAATCACGTGGGAATCACTTGGGAATCACGTGCCAATCACGAGTCAATCACTTGGGAATCACGTGTCAATCACGTGGGAGTCACGTGGATATCACGTGGGAATCCCGTGGAAATCACGGGGGAATAACGTGTCAATCACGAGGGAATGACGTGGGAATCACGTGGGAATCACGTGTAAATCACGTGGGAATCAAGTGGGAATCACGTGTAAATCACGTGGGAATCACGTGTCAATCATGTGTCAATCACGTGGTAATCACGTGGGAATCACGTGGGATCACGTGGGAATCACGTGACAATCATTTGTGAATCACGTGGTAATCACGTGTAAATCACGTGGGAATCACGTGGGAATCACAAGGAAATCACTTTTCATTCACGTGGGAATCACGTGTCAATCACGTTGGAATCACTTGGGAATCACGTGTCAATCACGGGGGAATCACGTGGTAATCACGTGTAAATGACGTGGGAATCACGTGGGAATCACAAGGAAATCACGTGTCAATCACAAGGAAATCACGTGTCAATCACGTGGGAAACATGTGCCAATCACTTGGGAATCACGTGGGAATCACGTGTCATTCACGGGGGAATCACGTGTGAATCACGTGTCAATCACGTGGGAATCACGTGGGAATCATGTGGGAATCACGTGGGAATCACGTGTCAATCATGTGGGAATCACCTGGGAATCACGTGTCAATCACGTGGGAATCACGTGGGAATCACGTCGGAATCTCGTGCCAATCACGTGGGAATCACGTGGGAATCACGTGGGAATCACGTGACAATCATTTGGGAATCACGTGGGAATCAGGTGTCAATCACATGGGAATCACGTGGGAATCACGTGTCAATCACGTGTCAATCACGTGGGAATCACGTGGGTATCACGTGGGAATCCCGAGTCAATCACGGGGGAATCACGTGGGAATCACGTGGGAATCCCGAGTCAATCACGGGGGAATCACGTGGGAATCACGTGGGAATCACGTGTCAATCACGTGGGAATCTCGTGGGAATCACGTGTCAATCACGTGGGAATAACGTGGGAATCACGTGTCAATCACTTGGGAATCATGTGGGAATCACGTGGAAAGCACGTGGAAAACACGTGTCAATCACTTGGGAATCACATGGGTATCACGTGATAATCACGTGGGAATCAAGTGTAATTCACGTGGCAATCACGTGAGAATTACGTGGGAATCACGTGGGAATCACGTTTCAATCACATGGGAATCACGTGGGAATCATGCGTCAATCACGTGGGAATCACGTGGGAATCACGTGTCAATCACGTGGGAATCACGTGGGAATAACGTGGGAATCATGTGTCAATCAGGAGGGTATCACGTGGGAATCACGTGGGAATCACGTGTCAATCACGTGGGAATCAAGTGGGAATAACGTGGGTATCAAGTGTCAATGAGGTGGGAATCAAATGGGAATCACGTGGGAATCACGTGTCAATCATGTGGGAATCATGTGGGAATTACGTGACAATCACGAGTTAGTCACGTGGGAATCACGTGGAAATCACATTAAATCACGTGGGCATCACGTGGGCATCACATGGGAATCATTTAGGAATCACGTGGGAATCACGTGTGAATCACGTTGGAATCATGCGTCAATCACGTGGGAATCACATGGGAGTCACGTGGGATTCACGTGGTAATCACGTTACAATCATGTGGGAATTACGTGTCAATCATGTGGGTATCACGTAGGAATCACATGTCATTCATGTGGGAAACACATGGGAAACACATGGGAATCACGTGGTAGTCACATCTCAATCACGTGTGAATCACGAGGGAATCACGTGTCAATCACGTGGGAATCACCTGGGAATCACAGGGTAATCACCTGTCAATCACGTGGGAATCATGTGGGCATCAAGTGGGAATCATGTGGGAATCAGGTGTCAATCACGTGGGAATCACTTGGGAAACAAGTGGGAATCACGTGTCAATCACTTGGGAATCACGGGTCAATCATGTGGGAATCACGTGGAATCATGCATCAATAATGTGGGAATCACGTGGGAATCATGTGGGAATCACGTGGGAATCACGTGGGAATCACGAGTCAATCACGTGGGAATCACGTGGGAATCACGGCTAATTCACATGGATATCAAATGGGAATCTCGTGTCAATCAAGTTGGAATCACGTAGGAATGACGTGTCAATCACGTGGGCGTCACGTGGAAATCGTTTGGGAATCACGTGGGAATCACGTGGGAATCACGAGGGAATGAGGTGTCAATCACGTGGGAATCACGTGGGAATCATGTGGGAATGACGTGTCAATCCCATGGGTATCACATGGGAATCACGTGTGAATAACGTGGGAATCACGTGTCAATCACGTGGGCATCACGTGGGAATCATTTGGGAATCACGAGGGAATCACGTGGGAGTCACGTGGTAATCACGTGGGAATCACGTTGGAATCACATGTCAATATCGTGGGAATCATGTGGGAATCACGTGTCAATCATGATGGAATTACGTGTGAATAACGTGGGAATAACGTGTCAATCAAGTGGGAATCACGTGGCAGTCACGTGTCAATCACGTGGGTATCACGTGGGAATCATTTGGGAATCATGTGGGAATCACGTGGGAATCACGTGTCAATCACGTGGGAATCACGTGGCAATCACGTGTGAATGACATGTCAATCCCGTGAGAATCATGTTGGAATAAGGTGGGAATCACGTGTCAATCACCTGGGAATCACGTGGGATTCACGTGGGAATCACGTGTCAATCACGTGTCAATCATGTGAGAATCAAGTGGGAATCACCTGGAAAATACGTGTCAATCACGTGGGAATCACGTGGAAATCACGTGTCAATCACTTTGGAATCACGTGGGAATCATATGGGAATCACGTGTCAAGCACGTGGGAATCACATGTCAATTACGTGGAAATCACATTGGAGTCACGTGGGAATCACGTGGGAATCACGTGTAAATCACGTGGTAATCACGTGTGAATCACGTGTCAATCCCGTGGGAATCACGTGGGAATCACGTGGGAATCACGTGGGAATCATGCGTCAATCACGTGGGAATCACATGGGAGTCACGTGGTAATAACATGGGAATCACGTGGTAATCACGTAGGAATCACGTGGGAATAACGTGTCAATCACGTGGGAATCAT
This sequence comes from Muntiacus reevesi, assembly GCF_963930625.1. Lineage (NCBI taxonomy): Eukaryota > Metazoa > Chordata > Mammalia > Artiodactyla > Cervidae > Muntiacus > Muntiacus reevesi. The sequence continues at coordinate 1,203,440 of NW_027078022.1, read as the reverse complement.
ATGGTAATCACTTGTCAATCACGAGGGAATCAGGTAGGAATCACGTGTCAATCACGTGGGCATCACATGCGTATCACACGGGAATCATTTGGGAATCACTTTTCAATCACGTTGGAATCACGTGGGAATCAATTTTGAATCACGTGGGAATCACGTGTCAATCACGTGGGAATCACGTGGGAATCACGTGTGTTCACGTGGGAATCACGTGACAATTATTTGGGAATCACGTGGGAATCACGTGTCAATCACGTGGGAATCACGTGGGAATCACGCGGATATCACGTAGGAATCACACGGGAATCACGTGTCAATCACGATGGAATCACGTGGCACTCACGTTTCATTCACGTGGGAATCACATGTGAATCACGTGAGAATCTCGAGGACCTCACGTGTCAATCACGTGGGTATCACGTGGGAATCACGTAGGAATCACCTGTCAATCATGTAGGAATCACGTGGTAATCACGTGTCAATCACGTGGGAATCACGTCGGAGTCACGTGGGAATCACGTGGGAATCACGTGTCAATCACGTGGGAATCATGTGGGAGTCACGTGTCAATCACGTGGGAATCACGTTGGAATCACGTGGGAATCACTTGGGAATCACGAGTCAATCACGTGTCAATCACGTGGGAATCACGTGGGAATCACGTGGGAATCATGTGTCAATGGCATGGAAATCATGTGGGAATCACGTGGGAATCACTTGGGAATCACATGTCAATCATGTGCGAATCACATTGGAATCATGTTTGAATCACGTGTCAATCTCGTGGGAATCACGTGTCATTCACGTTGAAATTACGTGGGAATCACGTGTCAATCACGTGGGAAACCCGTGGGAATCACGTGTCAATCACGTGGGAATCACTTGGGAATCACATGGGAATCGCGTGTCAATCACGTGGGAATCACGTGGGAATCACATATCAATCACGTGGGAATCACGTGTCAATAACGTGGAAATCACATGGGAGTCACGTGGGAATTACGTGGGAATCACGTGGAAATCACGTAGGAATCACGTGGGAATAACGTGTCAATCACGTGGGTATCATGTGGGAATCACGTGTCAATCACGTGGGAATCACGTGTCAATCACGTGGGAATCACGTGGGAATGACGTGTCAATCACGTGGGCATCACGTGGGAATCACGTGGGAATCACGTGGGAATTACGTGGGAATCACGTGTCAATCACGTGGGAATCACGTGGGAATCACGTGACAATCATTTGGGAATCACGTGGGAATCAGGTGTCAATCACGTGGGAATCACGTGGGAATCACGTGGGAATCACGTGGGAATCACGTGGCAATTACATGTCAATCACGTGGAAATCACGTGTCAATCACGTGGGAAGCACGTGGGAAGCACGTGGGAATCCCTTGTCAATCACGTGGAAATCACATGGGAATCGCGTGAGAATCACGTGGGAATCATGTGTCAATCACGTGGGAATCATGGGGGAATCACGTGTCAACCACGTGGGAATCACGTGGGAATCACGTGGGAATCACGTGTCAATCACGTGGGAATCACGTGTCAATCACGTGGGAATCACGTGGGAATGACGTGTCAATCACGTGGGCATCACGTGGGAATCACGTGGGAATCACTTGTGAATCACGTGGGAATCACGTGGGAATCACGTGTCAATCACGTGGGAATCACGTGGTAATCATGTGGGAATCACGTTGGAATCCCGTGTCAATATCGTGGGAATCATGTGGGAACCACGTGTCAATCACGAAGGAATTATGTGTGAATCACGTGGGAATCACGTGTCAATCATGTGGGAATCATGAGGGAGTCACGTGTCAATCACGTGAGAATCACGAGGGCATCACGTGGAATCATTTGGGAATCACGTGGGAATCACGGTGGAATCACGTGGGAATCACGTGTCAATCACGTGGGAATCACATGGCAATCACGTGGGAATGACATGGCAATCCCGTGGGAATCATGTGGGAATAAGGTGGGAATCACGTGTCAATAACGTGGGTATCACGTTGGAGTCACGTGGGAATCACGTGGGAATCACATGTCAATCAGGGGGAATCACGTGTGAATCACGTGTCAGTCACGTGGGAATCACGTGGGAATCATGTGGGAATCACGTGGGAATCACGTATCAATCATGTGGAAATCACGTGGGAATCACGTGTCAATCACGTTGGAATCACGTGGGAACAACGTCGGAATCTCGTGCCAATCACGTGGGAATCACGTGGGAATCACGTGGGAATCACGTGACAATCATTTGGGAATCACGTGGGAATCACGTGGGAATCACGTGACAATCATTTGGGAACCACGTGGGAATCACGTGTCAATCACGTGGGAATCACGTGGGAATCACGTGTCAATCACGTGTCAATCACGTGGGAATCACGTGGGAATCACGTGGGAATCCCGAGTCAATCACGGGGGAATCACGTGGGAATCACGTGGGAATCACGTGTCATTCACGTGGGAATCACGTGGGAATCACGAGTCAATCACGAGGGAGTCACGTGGGAATCACGTGTCAATCACGTGTCAATCACGTGGGAATCAAGTGGAAATCATGCATCAATCACGTGTCAATCACGTGGGAATCTCGGGGGAATCTCGTGGGAATCACGTGTCAATCACGTGGGAATAACGTGGGAATCACGTTTCAATCACTTGGGAATCACGTGGGAATCACGTGGAAAGCACGTGGGAAACACGTGTCAATCACTTGGGAATCACATGTGTATCACGTGATAATCACGTGGGAATCACGTGTAATTCACGTGGCAATCACGTGAGAATTACGTGGGAATCACGTGGGAATCAAGTATCAATCACGTGTGAATCACGTGGAAAAAACTTGGGAATCACGTGTCAATCACGTGGGAATCACGAGGGAATCACGTGGGAATCATGTGGGAACCACGAGGGAATCACGTGTCAATCACGTGGGAATCATGTGGGAATTACGTTGGAATCACGTGTGGATCACGTGAAAATCATTTGGGAATCATGTCGGAATCACGTGTCAATCACGTGGGAATCACGTGGAAAAAACTTGGGAATCACGTGTCAATCACGTGGGAATCATGAGGGAATCACGTGTCAATCACGTGAGCATCACGAGGGCATCACGTGGGAATCATTTGGGAATCACGTGGGAATCACGGTGGAATCACGTGGGAATCACGTGTCAATCACGTGGGAATCACATGGCAATCACTTGGGAATGACATGGCAATCCTGTGGGAATCACGTGGGAATAAGGTGGGAATCACGTGTCAATAACGTGGGAATCACGTTGGAGTCACGTGGGAATCACGTGGGAATCACTTGTCAATCACGTGGGAATCACGTGGGAATCACGTGTCAATCCCGTGGGAATCACGTGGGAATCACGTAGGAATCAGGTGGGAATCACGTGGGAATCATGCGTCTATCACGTGGGAATCACATGGGAGTCACGTGGGAATCACGTGGGAGTCAATTAGGAATCACGTGGGAAGCACGTGCAAATCACGTGTCAATCACTTGGGAATCACATGGGAATCACGTGATAATCACGTGGGAATCACGTGTCAATCACGTGGGAATCACGTGAGCATCACATGGGAATCACGTGTCAATCATGTGGGAAGCACGTGGGAATCACGTGGGAATCACGTGTCAATCACCTGGGAATCACGTGTCAATCACGTGGGAATCACGTGGGAATCATGCGTCAATCACGTGGGAATCAAGTGGGAGTCAAGTAGAATCACGTGGGAATCACGTGGGAATCACGTGGGTATCACGTGTCCATCACGTGGGAGTCATGTGGGAATCACGTGTCAATCACGTGGGAATCACGTGGGAATAAGGTGGGAATCACGTGTCAATCACGTGGGAATCACGTGGGAATCACGTGGGATTCACGTGGGAATCACGTGTTAATGACGTGTCAATCATGTGAGAATCAAGTGGGAATCACGTGGAAATCACGTGTCAATCACGTGGGAATCACGTGGGCATCACGTGTCTATCACGTTGGAATCACGTGGGAATCACATGTCAATTAGGTGGGAGTCACGTTGGAGTCACGTGGGAATCACGTGGGAATCACGTGTCAATCACGTGGGAATCACATGTCAATTACGTGGGAGTCACGTTGGAGTCACGTGGGAGTCACGAGGGAATCACGTATCAATCACGTGGGAATCACGTGGGAATCACGTGTCAATCCCATGGGAATCACGGGGGAATCTCGTAGGAATCACGTGGGAATCACGTGGGAATCATGCGTCAATCACGTGGGAATCACATGGGAGTCACGTGGGATTCACGTGGTAATCACGTGGCAATCATGTGGGAATTACGTGTCAATCACGTGGGAATCACGTAGGAATCACGTGTCATTCATGTGGGAATAACGTGGGAATCACATGGGAATCACGTGGGAATCACATGTCATTCACGTGGGAATCACGTGGGCATCACGTAGGAATCATGTGGGAATCAGGTGTCAATCACGTGGGAATCACAAGGGAAACAAGTGGGAAACACGTGTCAATCACTTGGGAATCACGTGTGAGTCACGTGGGAATCACATGGGAATCACGTGTCAATCATGTGGGAATCACGTGGAATCATGCATCAATAATGTGGGAATCACGTGGGAATCAGGTGGGAATCACGTGGGAATCACATGGGAATCACGTGGGAATCACGAGTCAATCACGTGGGAATCACGTGGGAATCACGTCTAATTCACGTGGATATCAAATGGGAATCTCGTGTCAATCAAGTTGGAATCACGTGGGAATGACATGTCAATCACGTGGGCATAACGTGGGAATCGTTTGTTAATCACGTTGGAATCACGTGAAATCACGTGGAAATGAAGTGTCAATCACGTGGGAATCACGTGGGAATCACGGGGTAATCACGTGTCAATCCCATCCGTATCACGTGGGAATCACGTGGGAATCATGTGGGTATCACGTGTCAATCACGTAGGAATCACGTGTCAATCACGTGGGAATCACGTGGGAATCACGTGTCAATCACGTGGGAGTCACGTGGATATCACGTGGGAATCCCGTGGAAATCACGGGGGAATCACGTGTCAATCACGAGGGAATCACGTGGTAATCACGTGTCAATCACGTGGGAAACACGTGTCAATCACGTGGGAATCACGTGGGAATCACGTGGGAATCACGTGTGAATCACGTGTGAATCACGTGGGAATCAGGTGGGAATCACGTGTCAATCACGTGGGAATCACGTGTGAATCACGTGTCAATCACGTGGGAATCACGTGTGAATCACTTGTCAATCACGAGGGAATCACGTGGGAATATCGTGTCAATCACGTGGGAAACACGTGTCAATCACGTGGGAATCACGGGAATCACGTGGGATCACGTGGGAATCACGTGACAATCATTTGGGAATCACGTGGTAATCACGTGTAAATCACGTGGGAATCACGTGGGAATCACGAGGAAATCACGTGTCAATCACGTGGGAATCACGTGTCAATCACGTGGGAATCACATGGGAATCACGTGTCAATCACGATGGAATCACTTGGGAATCACATGTCAATCACGTGGGAATCACGTGTGAATCACGTGAGGATCTCGTGGGCCTCACGTGTCAATCACGTGGGTATCACGTGGGAATCACGTAGGAATCACGTGTCAATCACGTAGGAATCACGTCCTAATCACATGTCAATCACGTGGGAATCACTTTGGAGTCACGTGTTAATCACGTGGGAATCACGTGTCAATGACGTAGGAATCACGTCCTAATCACATGTCAATCACGTGGGAATCACGTCGGAGTCATGTGGGAATCACGTGGGAATCACGTGTCAATCACCTGGGAATCACGTGTCAATCACGTGGTAATCACGCCTCAATCACGTGGGAATCACGTGGGATTCATGTGTCAATCACGTGGAAATCACGAGGGAGTCACGTGGGAATCACGTGGGAATCACGTGTTTATCACGTGGAAATCACGTGGCAAACACTTGGGACTCACGTGGGAATCACATTTGAATCACGTGTCAATCACGTGGGAATCACGTGGGAATCACGTGGGAATCACGTGTCAATCACGTGGGAATCACGTTGGAATCATCTGGGAATCACGTGGGAATGACGTGAAAATCATTAGGGAATCACGTGGGAATCACGTGTCAATCACGGGGGAATCACGTGTGATTCACGTGTGAATCACGTGTGAATCACGTGGGAATCACGTGGGAATCATGTGGGAATCACGTGGGAATCACCTGTCAATTATGTGGGAATCACGTGGGAATCACGAGTCAATCACGTGGGAATCACGTGGGAATTACGTGGGAATCACGTGTCAATCACGTGGGAATCACGTGGGAATCACGTGACAATCAGTTGGGAATCACGTGGGAATCAGGTGTCAATCACGTGGGAATGACGTGGGAATCACGTGGGAATCACGTGTAAATCACGTGGGAATCAAGTGGGAATCACGTGTAAATCACGTGGGAATCACGTGGGAATCACGTGTCAATCATGTGTCAATCACGTGGTAATCACGTGGGAATCACGTGGGATCACGTGGGAATCACGTGACAATCATTTGTGAATCATGTGGTAATCACGTGTAAATCACGTGGGAATCACGTGGGAATCACAAGGAAATCACGTGTCATTCACGTGGGAATCACGTGTCAATCACGATGGAATCACTTGGGAATCACGTGTCAATCACGGGGGAATCACGTGGTAATCACGTGTAAATCACGTGGGAATCACAAGGAAATCACGTGTCAATCAGAAGGAAATCACGTGTCAATCACGTGGGAAACACGTGTCAATCACTTGGGAATCACGTGGAAATCACGTGTCAATCACGGGGGATTCACGTGTGAATCACGTGTGAATCACGTGTCAATCACGTGGGAATCACGTGGGAATCATGTGGGAATCACGTGGGAATCACGTGTCAATCATGTGGGAATCACGTGTCAATCACGTGGGAATCACGTGGGAATCACGTCGGAATCTCGTGCCAATCACGTGGGAATCACGTGGGAATCACGTGGGAATCACGTGGAAATCACGTGGGAATTACGTGGGAATCACGTGTCAATCACGTGGGAATCACGTGGGAATCACGTGGGAATCACGTGACAATCATTTGGGAATCACGTGGGAATCAGGTGTCAATCACGTGGGAATCACGTGGGAATCACGTGGGAATCACGTGTCAATCACGTGGGAATCACGTGGGAATCACGTGGGAATCACGTGGGAATCCCGAGTCAATCACGGGGGAATCACGTGGGAATCACGTGGGAATCACGTGGGAATCCCGAGTCAATCACGGGGGAATCACGTGGGAATCACGTGGGAATCACGTGTCAATCACGTGGGAATCTCGTGGGAATCACGTGTCAATCACGTGGGAATAACTTGGGAATCACCAGTCAATCACTTGGGAATCATGTGGGAATCACGTGTCAATCACGTGGGAATCACGTGGGAATAATGTGGGAATCACGTGTCAATCAGGAGGGAATCACGTGGGAATCACGTGGGAATCACGTGTTAATCACGTGGGAATCACGTGGGAATAACGTGGGAATCACGTGTCAATCAGGAGGGAATCACGTGGGAATCACGTGGGAATCACGTGTCAATCACGTGGGAATCAAGTGGGAATAACGTGGGTATCACGTGTCAATGAGGTGGGAATCAAATGGGAATCACGTGGGAATCACGTGTCAATCACGTGGGAATCATGTGGGAATTACGTGACAATCACGAGTTAATCACGTGGGAATCACGTGGAAATCACATTAAATCACGTGGGCATCACGTGGGCATCACATGGGAATCATTTAGGAATCACGTGGGAATCACGTGTGAATCACGTTGGAATCATGCGTCAATCACGTGGGAATCACATGGGAGTCACGTGGGATTCACGTGGTAATCACGTTACAATCATGTGGGAATTACGTGTCAATCATGTGGGAATCACGTAGGAATCACGTGTCATTCATGTGGGAAACACGTGGGAATCACATGGGAATCACGTGGTAGTCACATCTCAATCACGTGTGAATCACGAGGGAATCACGTGTCAGTCATGTGGGAATCACTTGGGAATCACAGGGTAATCACCTGTCATTCACGTGGGAATCACATGGGAATCACGTGGTAGTCACATCTCAATCACGTGTGAATCACGAGGGAATCACGTGTCAATCATGTGGGAATTACTTGGGAATCACAGGGTAATCACCTGTCATTCACGTGGGAATCATGTGGGCATCACGTGGGAATCATGTGGGAATCAGGTGTCAATCACGTGGGAATCACTTGGGAAACAAGTGGGAATCACGTGTCAATCACTTGGGAATCACGGGACAATCATGTGGGAATCACGTGGAATCATGCATCAATAATGTGGAATCACGTGGGAATCACGTGGGAATCACGTGGGAATTACGTGGGGATCACGAGTCAATCACGTGGGAATCACGTGGGAATCACGGCTAATTCACATGGATATCAAATGGGAATCTCGTGTCAATCAAGTTGGAATCACGTAGGAATGACGTGTCAATCACGTGGGCGTCACGTGGGAATCGTTTGGGAATCACGTGGGAATCACATGGGAATCACGAGGGAATGAGGTGTCAATCACGTGGGAATCACGTGGGAATCATGTGGGAATCACGTGTCAATCACGTAGGAATCACGTATCAATCACATGGGAATCACTTGGGAATCACGTGCCAATCACGTGTCAATCACGTGGGAATCACGTGTCAATCACGTGGGAGTCACGTGGATATCACGTGGGAATCCCGTGGAAATCACGGGGGAATCACGTGTCAATCACGAGGGAATCACGTGGGAATCACGTGGGAATCACGTGGGAATCACGTGTCAATCACGTGGGAATCAAGTGGGAATCACGTGTAAATCACGTGGGAATCACGTGTCAATCATGTGTCAATCACGTGGTAATCACGTGGGAATCACGTGGGATCACGTGGGAATCACGTGACAATCATTTGTGAATCACGTGGTAATCACGTGTAAATCACGTGGGAATCACGTGGGAATCACAAGGAAATCACGTGTCATTCACGTGGGAATCACGTGTCAATCACGATGGAATCACTTGGGAATCACGTGTCAATCACGGGGGAATCACGTGGTAATCACGTGTAAATCACGTGGGAATCACGTAGGAATCACAAGGAAATCACGTGTCAATCACAAGGAAATCACGTGTCAATCACGTGGGAAACACGTGTCAATCACTTGGGAATCACGTGGGAATCACGTGTCAATCACGGGGGAATCACGTGTGAATTACGTGTGAATCACGTGTCAATCACGTGGGAATCACGTGGGAATCATGTGGGAATCACGTGGGAATCACGTGGGAATCACATGGGAATTACGTGGGAATCACGTGGGAATCACGTGGGAATCACGTGGGAATCACGTGACAATCATTTGGGAATCACGTGGGAATCACGTGGGAATTACGTGGGAATCACGTGGGAGTTACGTGGGAATCACGTGGGAATCACGTGGGAATCACGTGTCAATCACGTGTCAATCACGTGGGAATCACGTGGGAATCACGTGGGAATCCCGAGTCAATCACGGGGGAATCACGTGGGAATCACGTGGGAATCACGTGGGAATCCCGAGTCAATCACGGGGGAATCACGTGGGAATCACGTGGGAATCACGTGTCAATCATGTGGGAATCTCGTGGGAATCACATGTCAATCACGTGGGAATAACGTGGAAATCACGTGTCAATCACTTGGGAATCATGTGGGCATCACGTGGAAAGCACGTGGAAAACAAGTGTCAATCACTTGGGAATCACATGGGTATCACGTGATAATCACGTGGGAATCAAGTGTAATTCACGTGGCAATCACGTGAGAATTACGTGGGAATCACGTGGGAATCACGTTTCAATCACATGGGAATCACGTGGGAATCATGCGTCCATCACGTGGGAATCACGTGGGAATCACGTGGGAATCACGTGTCAATCACGTGGGAATCACGTGGGAATAACGTGGGAATCACGTGTCAATCAGGAGGGAATCACGTGGGAATCACGTGGGAATCATGTGTCAATCACGTGGGAATCAAGTGGGAATAACGTGGGTATCACGTGTCAATGAGGTGGGAATCAAATGGGAATCACGTGGGAATCACGTGTCAATCACGTGGGAATCATGTGGGAATTACGTGACAATCACGAGTTAACAACATGGGAATCACGTGGAAATCACATTAAATCACGTGGGCATCATGTGGGCATCACATGGGAATCATTTAGGAATCACGTGGTAATCACGTGTGAATCACGTTGGAATCATGCGTCAATCACGTGGGAATCACATGGGAGTCACTTGGGATTCACGTGGTAATCACGTTACAATCATGAGGGAATTACGTGTCAATCATGTGGGAATCACGTAGGAATCACGTGTCATTCATGTGGGAAACACGTGGGAATCACATGGGAATCACGTGGTAGTCACATCTCAATCACGTGTGAATCACGAGGGAATCACGTGTCAGTCACATGGGAATCACCTGGGAATCACAGGGTAATCACCTGTCATTCACGTGGGAATCATGTGGGCATCAGGTAGGAATCATGTGGGAATCAGGTGTCAATCACGTGGGAATAACTTGGGAAACAAGTGGGAATCACGTGTCAATCACTTGGGAATCACGGGTCAATCATGTGGGAATCACGTGGAATCAGGCATCAATAATGTGGGAATCACGTGGGAATCACGTGGGAATCACCTGGGAATCACGTGGGAATCACGAGTCAATCACGTGGGAATCACGTGGGAATCACGGCTAATTCACATGGATATCAAATGGGAATCTCGTGTCAATCAAGTTGGAATCACGTAGGAATGACGTGTCAATCACGTGGGCGTCACGTGGGAATCGTTTGGGAATCACGTGGGAACCACGTGGGAATCACGAGGGAATGAGGTGTCAATCACGTGGGAATCACGTGGGAATCATGTGGGAATGACGTGTCAATCCCATGGGTATCACATGGGAATCACGTGGGAATCATGTGGGAATCACGTGTCAATCACATAGGAATCACGTATCAATCACGTGGGAATCACTTGGGAATCACGTGCCAATCACGAGTCAATCACGTGGGAATCACGTGGGAATCACGTGTCAATCACGTGGGAGTCACGTGGATATCACGTGGGAATCCCGTGGAAATCACGGGGGAATCACGTGTCAATCACGAGGGAATCACGTGTGAATCACGTGGGAATCAAGTGGGAATCACGTGTAAATCATGTGTCAATCACGTGGGAATCACGTGTCAATATGTGTCAATCACGTGGTAATCACGTGGGAATCACGTGGGATCACGTGGGAATCACGTGACAATCATTTGTGAATCACGTGGTAATCACGTGTAAATCACGTGGGAATCACGTGGGAATCACAAGGAAATCACGTGGCATTCACGTGGGAATCACGTGTCTATCACGATGGAATCACTTGGGAATCACGTGTCAATCACGGGGGAATCACGTGGTAATCACGTGTAAATCACGTGGGAATCACGTGGGAATCACAAGGAAATCACGTGTCAATCACAAGGAAATCACGTGTCAATCACGTGGGAAACACGTGTCAATCACTTGGGAATCACGTGGGAATCACGTGTCAATCACGGGGGAATCACGTGTGAATCACGTGTGGATCACGTGTCAATCACGTGGGAATCACGTGGGAATCATGTGGGAATCACGTGTCAATCATGTGGGAATCACGTGGGAATCACGTGTCAATCAGGTGGGAATCAAGTGGGAATCAGGTCGGAATCTCGTGCCAATCACGTGGGAATCACGTGGGAATCACGTGGGAATCACGTGGGAATCACGTGGGAATCACGTGGGAATCACGTGACAAACATTTGGGAATCACGTGGGAATCAGTTGTCAATCACGTGGGAATCACGTGGGAATCACGTGGGAATCACGTGTCAATCACGTGTCAATCATGTGGGAATCACGTGGGAATCACATGGGAATCCCGAGTCAATCACGGGGGAATCACGTGGGAATCACGTGGGAATCACGTGGGAATCACGAGTCAATCACGAGGGAGTCACGTGGGAATCACGTGGGAATCCCGTGGAAATCACGTGGGAATCACTTGTCAATCACGAGTGAATCACGTGGGAATCACGTGTCAATCACGTGTCAATCACGTGGGAATCAACTGGACATCATGCATCAATCACGTGTCAATCACGTGGGAATCTCGGGGGAATCTCGTGGGAATCACGTGTCAATCACGTGGGAATAACGTGGGAATCACGTGTCAATCATGTGGGAAACACGTGGGAATCACATGGGAATCACGTGGTAGTCACATCTCAATCACGTGTGAATCACGAGGGAATCACGTGTCAATCATGTGGGAATTACTTGAGAATCACAGGGTAATCACCTGTCATTCACGTGGGAATCATGTGGGCATCACGTGGGAATCATGTGGGAATCAGGTGTCAATCACGTGGGAATCACTTGGGAAACAAGTGGGAATCACGTGTCAATCACTTGGGAATCACGGGACAATCATGTGGGAATCACGTGGAATCATGCATCAATAATGTGGAATCACGTGGGAATCACGTGGGAATCACGTGGGAATCACGTGGGAATCACGAGTCAATCACGTGGGAATCACGTGGGAATCACGGCTAATTCACATGGATATCAAATGGGAATCTCGTGTCAATCAAGTTGGAATCACGTAGGAATGACGTGTCAATCACGTGGGCGTCACGTGGGAATCGTTTGGGAATCACGTGGGAATCACATGGGAATCACGAGGGAATGAGGTGTCAATCACGTGGGAATCACGTGGGAATCATGTGGGAATCACGTGTCAATCACGTAGGAATCACGTATCAATCACATGGGAATCACTTGGGAATCACGTGCCAATCACGTGTCAATCACGTGGGAATCACGTGTCAATCACGTGGGAGTCACGTGGATATCACGTGGGAATCCCGTGGAAATCACGGGGGAATCACGTGTCAATCACGAGGGAATCACGTGGGAATCACGTGGGAATCACGTGGGAATCACGTGTCAATCACGTGGGAATCAAGTGGGAATCACGTGTAAATCACGTGGGAATCACGTGTCAATCATGTGTCAATCACGTGGTAATCACGTGGGAATCACGTGGGATCACGTGGGAATCACGTGACAATCATTTGTGAATCACGTGGTAATCACGTGTAAATCACGTGGGAATCACGTGGGAATCACAAGGAAATCACGTGTCATTCACGTGGGAATCACGTGTCAATCACGATGGAATCACTTGGGAATCACGTGTCAATCACGGGGGAATCACGTGGTAATCACGTGTAAATCACGTGGGAATCACGTAGGAATCACAAGGAAATCACGTGTCAATCACAAGGAAATCACGTGTCAATCACGTGGGAAACACGTGTCAATCACTTGGGAATCACGTGGGAATCACGTGTCAATCACGGGGGAATCACGTGTGAATCACGTGTGAATCACGTGTCAATCACGTGGGAATCACGTGGGAATCATGTGGGAATCACGTGGGAATCACGTGGGAATCACATGGGAATTACGTGGGAATCACGTGGGAATCACGTGGGAATCACGTGGGAATCACGTGACAATCATTTGGGAATCACGTGGGAATCACGTGGGAATTACGTGGGAATCACGTGGGAATTACGTGGGAATCACGTGGGAATCAAGTGGGAATCACGTGTCAATCACGTGTCAATCACGTGGGAATCACGTGGGAATCACGTGGGAATCCCGAGTCAATCACGGGGGAATCACGTGGGAATCACGTGGGAATCACGTGGGAATCCCGAGTCAATCACGGGGGAATCACGTGGGAATCACGTGGGAATCACGTGTCAATCATGTGGGAATCTCGTGGGAATCACGTGTCAATCACGTGGGAATAACGTGGAAATCACGTGTCAATCACTTGGGAATCATGTGGGCATCACGTGGAAAGCACGTGGAAAACACGTGTCAATCACTTGGGAATCACATGGGTATCACGTGATAATCACGTGGGAATCAAGTGTAATTCACGTGGCAATCACGTGAGAATTACGTGGGAATCACGTGGGAATCACGTTTCAATCACATGGGAATCACGTGGGAATCATGCGTCCATCACGTGGGAATCACGTGGGAATCACGTGGGAATCACGTGTCAATCACGTGGGAATCACGTGGGAATAACGTGGGAATCAAGTGTCAATCAGGAGGGAATCACGTGGGAATCACGTGGGAATCACGTGTCAATCACGTGGGAATCAAGTGGGAATAACGTGGGTATCACGTGTCAATGAGGTGGGAATCAAATGGGAATCACGTGGGAATCACGTGTCAATCACGTGGGAATCATGTGGGAATTACGTGACAATCACGAGTTAACAACATGGGAATCACGTGGAAATCACATTAAATCACGTGGGCATCACGTGGGCATCACATGGGAATCATTTAGGAATCACGTGGTAATCACGTGTGAATCACGTTGGAATCATGCGTCAATCACGTGGGAATCACATGGGAGTCACTTGGGATTCACGTGGTAATCACGTTACAATCATGAGGGAATTACGTGTCAATCATGTGGGAATCACGTAGGAATCACGTGTCATTCATGTGGGAAACACGTGGGAATCACATGGGAATCACGTGGTAGTCACATCTCAATCACGTGTGAATCACGAGGGAATCACGTGTCAATCACATGGGAATCACCTGGGAATCACAGGGTAATCACCTGTCATTCACGTGGGAATCATGTGGGCATCACGTAGGAATCATGTGGGAATCAGGTGTCAATCACGTGGGAATAACTTGGGAAACAAGTGGGAATCACGTGTCAATCACTTGGGAATCACGGGTCAATCATGTGGGAATCACGTGGAATCAGGCATCAATAATGTGGGAATCACGTGGGAATCACGTGGGAATCACCTGGGAATCACGTGGGAATCACGAGTCAATCACGTGGGAATCACGTGGGAATCACGGCTAATTCACATGGATATCAAATGGGAATCTCGTGTCAATCAAGTTGGAATCACGTAGGAATGACGTGTCAATCACGTGGGCGTCACGTGGGAATCGTTTGGGAATCACGTGGGAACCACGTGGGAATCACGAGGGAATGAGGTGTCAATCACGTGGGAATCACGTGGGAATCATGTGGGAATTACGTGTCAATCCCATGGGTATCACATGGGAATCACGTGGGAATCATGTGGGAATCACGTGTCAATCACATAGGAATCACGTATCAATCACGTGGGAATCACTTGGGAATCACGTGCCAATCACGAGTCAATCACGTGGGAATCACGTGGGAATCACGTGTCAATCACGTGGGAGTCACGTGGATATCACGTGGGAATCCCGTGGAAATCACGGGGGAATCACGTGTCAATCACGAGGGAATCACTTGTGAATCACGTGGGAATCAAGTGGGAATCACGTGTAAATCACGTGGGAATCACGTGGGAATCACGTGTCAATCATGTGTCAATCACGTGGGAATCACGTGTCAATATGTGTCAATCACGTGGTAATCACGTGGGAATCACGTGGGATCACGTGGGAATCACGTGACAATCATTTGTGAATCACGTGGTAATCACGTGTAAATCACGTGGGAATCACGTGGGAATCACAAGGAAATCACGTGGCATTCACGTGGGAATCACGTGTCAATCACGATGGAATCACGTGGTAATCACGTGTAAATCACGTGGGAATCACGTGGGAATCACAAGGAAATCACGTGTCAATCACAAGGAAATCACGTGTCAATCACGTGGGAAACACGTGTGAATCACGTGTGGATCACGTGTCAATCACGTGGGAATCACGGGACAATCATGTGGGAATCACGTGGAATCATGCATCAATAATGTGGAATCACGTGGGAATCACGTGGGAATCACGTGGGAATCACGTGGGAATCACGAGTCAATCACGTGGGAATCACGTGGGAATCACGGCTAATTCACATGGATATCAAATGGGAATCTCGTGTCAATCAATTTGGAATCACGTAGGAATGACGTGTCAATCACGTGGGCGTCACGTGGGAATCGTTTGGGAATCACGTGGGAATCACATGGGAATCACGAGGGAATGAGGTGTCAATCACGTGGGAATCACGTGGGAATCATGTGGGAATCACGTGTCAATCACGTAGGAATCACGTATCAATCACATGGGAATCACTTGGGAATCACGTGCCAATCACGTGTCAATCACGTGGGAATCACGTGTCAATCACGTGGGAGTCACGTGGATATCACGTGGGAATCCCGTGGAAATCACGGGGGAATCACGTGTCAATCACGAGGGAATCACGTGGGAATCACGTGGGAATCACGTGGGAATCACGTGTCAATCACGTGGGAATCAAGTGGGAATCACGTGTAAATCACGTGGGAATCACGTGTCAATCATGTGTCAATCACGTGGTAATCACGTGGGAATCACGTGGGATCACGTGGGAATCACGTGACAATCATTTGTGAATCACGTGGTAATCACGTGTAAATCACGTGGGAATCACGTGGGAATCACAAGGAAATCACGTGTCATTCACGTGGGAATCACGTGTCAATCACGATGGAATCACTTGGGAATCACGTGTCAATCACGGGGGAATCACGTGGTAATCACGTGTAAATCACGTGGGAATCACGTAGGAATCACAAGGAAATCACGTGTCAATCACAAGGAAATCACGTGTCAATCACGTGGGAAACACGTGTCAATCACTTGGGAATCACGTGGGAATCACGTGTCAATCACGGGGGAATCACGTGTGAATCACGTGTGAATCACGTGTCAATCACGTGGGAATCACGTGGGAATCATGTGGGAATCACGTGGGAATCATGTGGGAATCACATGGGAATTACGTGGGAATCACGTGGGAATCACGTGGGAATCACGTGGGAATCACGTGACAATCATTTGGGAATCACGTGGGAATCACGTGGGAATTACGTGGGAATCACGTGGGAATTACGTGGGAATCACGTGGGAATCACGTGGGAATCACGTGTCAATCACGTGTCAATCACGTGGGAATCACGTGGGAATCACGTGGGAATCCCGAGTCAATCACGGGGGAATCACGTGGGAATCACGTGGGAATCACGTGGGAATCCCGAGTCAATCACGGGGGAATCACGTGGGAATCACGTGGGAATCACGTGTCAATCATGTGGGAATCTCGTGGGAATCACGTGTCAATCACGTGGGAATAACGTGGAAATCACGTGTCAATCACTTGGGAATCATGTGGGCATCACGTGGAAAGCACGTGGAAAACACGTGTCAATCACTTGGGAATCACATGGGTATCACGTGATAATCACGTGGGAATCAAGTGTAATTCACGTGGCAATCACGTGAGAATTACGTGGGAATCACGTGGGAATCACGTTTCAATCACATGGGAATCACGTGGGAATCATGCGTCCATCACGTGGGAATCACGTGGGAATCACGTGGGAATCACGTGTCAATCACGTGGGAATCACGTGGGAATAACGTGGGAATCAAGTGTCAATCAGGAGGGAATCACGTGGGAATCACGTGGGAATCACGTGTCAATCACGTGGGAATCAAGTGGGAATAACGTGGGTATCACGTGTCAATGAGGTGGGAATCAAATGGGAATCACGTGGGAATCACGTGTCAATCACGTGGGAATCATGTGGGAATTACGTGACAATCACGAGTTAACAACATGGGAATCACGTGGAAATCACATTAAATCACGTGGGCATCACGTGGGCATCACATGGGAATCATTTAGGAATCACGTGGTAATCACGTGTGAATCACGTTGGAATCATGCGTCAATCACGTGGGAATCACATGGGAGTCACTTGGGATTCACGTGGTAATCACGTTACAATCATGAGGGAATTACGTGTCAATCATGTGGGAATCACGTAGGAATCACGTGTCATTCATGTGGGAAACACGTGGGAATCACATGGGAATCACGTGGTAGTCACATCTCAATCACGTGTGAATCAGGAGGGAATCACGTGTCAATCACATGGGAATCACCTGGGAATCACAGGGTAATCACCTGTCATTCACGTGGGAATCATGTGGGCATCACGTAGGAATCATGTGGGAATCAGGTGTCAATCACGTGGGAATAACTTGGGAAACAAGTGGGAATCACGTGTCAATCACTTGGGAATCACGGGTCAATCATGTGGGAATCACGTGGAATCAGGCATCAATAATGTGGGAATCACGTGGGAATCACGTGGGAATCACCTGGGAATCACGTGGGAATCACGAGTCAATCACGTGGGAATCACGTGGGAATCACGGCTAATTCACATGGATATCAAATGGGAATCTCGTGTCAATCAAGTTGGAATCACGTAGGAATGACGTGTCAATCACGTGGGCGTCACGTGGGAATCGTTTGGGAATCACGTGGGAACCACGTGGGAATCACGAGGGAATGAGGTGTCAATCACGTGGGAATCACGTGGGAATCATGTGGGAATTACGTGTCAATCCCATGGGTATCACATGGGAATCACGTGGGAATCATGTGGGAATCACGTGTCAATCACATAGGAATCACGTATCAATCACGTGGGAATCACTTGGGAATCACGTGCCAATCACGAGTCAATCACGTGGGAATCACGTGGGAATCACGTGTCAATCACGTGGGAGTCACGTGGATATCACGTGGGAATCCCGTGGAAATCACGGGGGAATCACGTGTCAATCACGAGGGAATCACGTGTGAATCACGTGGGAATCAAGTGGGAATCACGTGTAAATCACGTGGGAATCACGTGGGAATCACGTGTCAATCATGTGTCAATCACGTGGGAATCACGTGTCAATATGTGTCAATCACGTGGTAATCACGTGGGAATCACGTGGGATCACGTGGGAATCACGTGACAATCATTTGTGAATCACGTGGTAATCACGTGTAAATCACGTGGGAATCACGTGGGAATCACAAGGAAATCACGTGGCATTCACGTGGGAATCACGTGTCAATCACGATGGAATCACGTGGTAATCACGTGTAAATCACGTGGGAATCACGTGGGAATCACAAGGAAATCACGTGTCAATCACAAGGAAATCACGTGTCAATCACGTGGGAAACACGTGTCAATCACTTGGGAATCACGTGGGAATCACGTGTCAATCACGGGGGAATCACGTGTGAATCACGTGTGGATCACGTGTCAATCACGTGGGAATCACGTGGGAATCATGTGGGAATCACGTGTCAATCATGTGGGAATCACGTGGGAATCACGTGTCAATCAGGTGGGAATCAAGTGGGAATCAGGTCGGAATCTCGTGCCAATCACGTGGGAATCACGTGGGAATCACGTGGGAATCACGTGGGAATCACGTGGGAATCACGTGGGAATCACGTGACAAACATTTGGGAATCACGTGGGAATCAGTTGTCAATCACGTGGGAATCACGTGGGAATCACGTGGGAATCACGTGTCAATCACGTGTCAATCATGTGGGAATCACGTGGGAATCACATGGGAATCCCGAGTCAATCACGGGGGAATCACGTGGGAATCACGTGGGAATCACGTGGGAATCACGAGTCAATCACGAGGGAGTCACGTGGGAATCACGTGGGAATCCCGTGGAAATCACGTGGGAATCACTTGTCAATCACGAGTGAATCACGTGGGAATCACGTGTCAATCACGTGTCAATCACGTGGGAATGAACTGGACATCATGCATCAATCACGTGTCAATCACGTGGGAATCTCGGGGGAATCTCGTGGGAATCACGTGTCAATCACGTGGGAATAACGTGGGAATCACGTGTCAATCACTTGGGAATCACGTGGGAATCACGTGGAAAGCACGTGGGAAACACGTGTCAATCACTTGGGAATCACATGTGTATCACGTGATCATCACGTGGGAATCACGTGTAATTCACGTGGCAATCACGTGAGAATTACGTGGGAATCACGTGGGAATCAAGTGTCAATCACGTGGGAATCACGTGGGAAAAACTTGGGAATCACGTGTGAATCACCTGGGAATCACGAGGGAATCACGTGGAAATCATGTGGGAATCACGAGTGAATCACGGTCAATCACGTGGTAATCATGTGGGAATTACGTGGGAATCACGTGTGGATCACGTGACAATCATTTGGGAATCACGTCGGAATCATGTGTCAATCATGTGGGAATCACGTGGGAATCACGTGTCAATCACGTGGGAATCATGTGGGAATTACGTGTCAATCATGTGGGAATCACGTTGGAATCATCTGGGAATCACGTGGGAATGACGTGAAAATCATTAGGGAATGACGTGGGAATCACGTGTCAATCACGGGGGAATCACGTGTGAATCACGTGTGAATCACGTGTCAATCACGTGGGAATCACGTGGGAATCATGTGAGAATCACGTGGGAATCACCTGTCAATCATGTGGGAATCACGTGGGAATCACGTGTCAATCACGTGGGAATCATGGCGGAATCTCGTGCCAATCACGTGGGAATCACGTGGGAATCACGTGGGAATTACGTGGGAATCACGTGTCAATCACGTGGGAATCACGTGGGAATCACGTGACAATCATTTGGGAATCACGTGGGAATCAGGTGTCAATCACGTGGGAATCACGTGGGAATCACGTGGGAATCACGTGGGAATCACGTGTCAATCACGCGTCAATCACGTGGGAATCACGTGGGAATCTCGTGGGAATCCCGAGTCAATCACTTGGGAATCACGTGGGAATCACGTGGGAATCACGTATCATTCACGTGGGAATCACGTGGGAATCACGATTCAAACACGAGGGAGTCACGTGGGAATCACGTGGGAATCCCGTGGAAATCACGTGGGAATCACTTGTCAATCACGAGGGAATCTCGTGGGAATCACGTGTCAATCACGTGGGAATCACGTGGGAATCAAGTGGGAATCATGCTTCAATCTCGTGTGAATCACATGGGAGTCAAGTTGGAATAATGTGGGAATCACGTGGTAATCACGTGGGAATCAAGTGGTAATCACGTGTCAATCACGAGGGAATCATGAGGTAATCACGTTGGAATCACGAGTCAATCACTTGGGAATCACTTGGGAATCACGTAGGAATCACGTATCATTCACGTGGGAATCACGTATCAATCACGTGGGAATCACGTGGGAATCATGTGGGAATTACATGTCAATCACGTGGGAATCACGTGGGAATCACGTGTCAATCATGTGGGAATCACTTGGGAATCACATATCAATCACGTGGGAATCACGTGGGAATCACATTTAATCACGTGGAAATCACATGGGAATCTCGTGGGAATGACGTGTCAATCGCGTGGGCATCACGTGGGAATCATTTGGGAATCACGTGTCAATCACGTTGGAATCATATGGGAATCACGTGGGTATCACGTGGGAATAACGTGTCAATCACGTGGGAATCACGTGGGAATCACGTGGAAATCACGTGGAAATCACATGGGAATCTCGTGGGAATGACGTGTCAATCACGTGGGAATCACGAAGGAATCACATGTAAATCACGTGGGAATCACGTGGGAATCACGTGTCAATCACGTGGGAATCATGTGGGAATCACGTGGGAATGACGTGGGAATCACGTGACAATCATTTGGGAATCACATGGAAATCACGTGTTAATCACGTGGGAATCACGTGGGAATCACGTAGGAATCACGTGGGAATCACGTGGGAATGTCGTGTCAATCATGTGGGAATCACGGGGGAATCACGTGGGAATCACGTGTCAATCACGTGGGTATCACGTGGGAATCAGGTGGGAATATCGTGTGAATCACGTGGGAATCACGTGTCATTCACATGGGAATTACGTGGGAATCACGTGGGAATCACGTGTCAATCACGTGGGAATCTCGTGGGAAACACGTGTCAATCACGTGGGAATAACGTGGGAATCACGTGTCAATCACTTGGGAATCATGTGGGAATCACGTGGAAAGCACGTGGAAAACACGTGTCAATCACTTGGGAATCACATGGGTATCACGTGATAATCACGTGGGAATCAAGTGTAATTCACGTGGCAATCACGTGAGAATTACGTGGGAATCACGTGGGAATCACATTTCAATCACATGGGAATCACGTGGGAATCATGCGTCAATCACGTGGGAATCACGTGGGAATCACGTGGGAATAACGGGGGAATCACGTGTCAATCACGTGGGAATCACGTGTCAATCACGTGGGAATCATGTGGGATTTACATGACAATCACGAATTAATCACGTGGGAATCACGTGGAAATCACATTAAATCACGTGGGCATCACGTGGGCATCACATGGGAATCATTTAGGAATCACGTGGGAATCACGTGTGAATCACGTTGGAATCATGCGTCAATCACGTGGGAATCACATGGGAGTCACGTGGGATTCACGTGGTAATCACGTTACAATCATGTGGGAATTACGTGTCAATCATGTGGGAATCACGTAGGAATCACGTGTCATTCATGTGGGAAACACGTGGGAATCACATGGGAATCACGTGGTAGTCACATCTCAATCACGTGTGAATCACGAGGGAATCACGTGTCAATCACGTGGGAATCACTTGGGAATCACAGGGTAATCACCTGTCATTCACGTGGGAATCATGTGGGCATCACGTGGGAATCATGTGGGAATCAGGTGTCAATCACGTAGGAATCACTTGGGAAACAAGTGGGAATCACGTGTCAATCACTTGGGAATCACGGGTCAATCATGTGGGAATCACGTGGAATCATGCATCAATAATGTGGGAATCACATGGGAATCACGAGTCAATCACGTGTGAATCACGTGGGAATCACGGCTAATTCTCATGGATATCAAATGGGAATATCGTGTCAATCAAGTTGGAATCACGAAGGAATGACGTGTCAATCACGTGGGCGTCACGTGGGAATCGTTTGGGAATCACGTGGGAATCACGTGGGAATCACGAGGGAATGAGGTGTCAATCACGTGGGAATCACGTGGGAATCATGTGGGAATCACGTGTCAATCACGTAGGAATCACGTATCAAACACGTGGGAATCACTTGGGAATCACGTGCCAATCACGAGTCAATCACGTGGGAATCACGTGGGAATCACGTGTCAATCACGTGGGAGTCACGTGGATATCACGTGGGAATCCCGTGGAAATCACGGGGGAATCACGTGTCAATCACGAGGGAATGACGTGGGAATCACGTGGGAATCACGTGTAAATCACGTGGGAATCAAGTGGGAATCACGTGTAAATCACGTGGGAATCACGTGGGAATCACGTGTCAATCATGTGTCAATCACGTGGTAATCACGTGGGAATCACGTGGGATCACGTGGGAATCACGTGACAATCATTTGTGAATCACGTGGTAATCACGTGTAAATCACGTGGGAATCACGTGGGAATCACAAGGAAATCACGTGTCATTCACGTGGGAATCACGTGTCAATCACGATGGAATCACTTGGGAATCACGTGTCAATCACGGGGGAATCACGGGGTAATCACGTGTAAATCACGTGGGAATCACAAGGAAATCACGTGTCAATCACAAGGAAATCACGTGTCAATCACGTGGGAAACACGTGTCAATCACTTGGGAATCACGTGGGAATCACGTGTCAATCACGTGTGAATCACGTGTGAATCACGTGTGAATCACGTGTCAATCACGTGGGAATCACGTGGGAATCATGTGGGAATCACCTGGGAATCACGTGTCAATCATGTGGGAATCACGTGGGAATCAAGTGTCAATCACGTGGGAATCACGTGGGAATCACGTCGGAATCTCGTGCCAATCACGTGGGAATCACGTGGGAATCACGTGGGAATCACGTGGAAATCACGTGGGAATTACGTGGGAATCACGTGTCAATCACGTGAGAATCACGTGGGAATCACGTGGGAATCACGTGGCAATCATTTGGGAATCACGAGGGAATCAGGTGTCAATCACGTGGGAATCACGTGGGAATCACGTGGGAATCACGTGTCAATCACGTGGGAATCACGTGGGAATCACGTGGGAATCCCGAGTCAATCACGGGGGAATCACGTGGGAATCACGTGGGAATCACGTGGGTATCCCGAGTCAATCACGGGTGAATCACGTGGGAATCACGTGGGAATCACGTGTCAATCACGTGGGAATCTCGTGGGAATCACGTGTCAATCACGTGGGAATAACGTGGGAATCACCTGTCAATCACTTGGGAATCATGTGGGAATCACGTGGAAAGCACGTGGAAAACACGTGTCAATCACTTGGGAATCACATGGGTATCACGTGATAATCACGTGGGAATCAAGTGTAATTCACGTGACAATCACGTGAGAATTATGTGGGAATCACGTGGGAATCACGTTTCAATCACATGGGAATCACGAGGGAATCATGCATCAATCACGTGGGAATCACGTGGGAATCACGTGGGAATCACGTGTCAATCACGTGGGAATCACGTGGGAATAACGTGGGAATCACGTGTCAATCAGGAGGGAATCACGTGGGAATCACGTGGGAATCACGTGTCAATCACGTGGGAATCAAGTGGGAATAACGTGGGTATCACGTGTCAATGAGGTGGGAATCAAATGGGAATCACGTGGGAATCACGTGTCAATCACGTGGGAATCATGTGGGAATTACGTGACAATCACGAGTTAATCACGTGGGAATCACGTGGAAATCACATTAAATCACGTGGGTATCACGTGGGCATCACATGGGAATCATTTAGGAATGACGTGGGAATCACTTGTGAATCACGTTGGAATCATGCGTCAATCACGTGGGAGTCACATGGGAGTCACGTGGGATTAACGTGGTAATCACGTTACAATCATGTGGGAATTACGTGTCAATCATGTGGGAATCACGTAGGAATCACGTGTCATTCATGTGGGAAACACGTGGGAATCACATGGGAATCACGTGGTAGTCACATCTCAATCACGTGTGAATCACGAGGGAATCACGTGTCAGTCATGTGGGAATCACTTGGGAATCACAGGGTAATCACCTGTCATTCACGTGGGAATCATGTGGGCATCACGTGGGAATCATGTGGGAATCAGGTGTCAATCACGTTGGAATCACTTGGGAAACAAGTGGGAATCACGTGTCAATCACTTGGGAATCACGGGACAATCATGTGGGAATCACGTGGAATCATGCATCAATAATGTGGAATCACGTGGGAATCACGTGGGAATCACGTGGGAATCACGTGGGAATCACGAGTCAATCACGTGGGAATCACGTGGGAATCACGGCTAATTCACATGGATATCAAATGGGAATCTCGTGTCAATTAGTTGGAATCACGTAGGAATGACGTGTCAATCACGTGGGCGTCACGTGGGAATCGTTTGGGAATCACGTGGGAATCACGTGGGAATCACCAGGGAATGAGGTGTCAATCACGTGGGAATCACGTGGGAATCATGTGGGAATGACGTGTCAATCCCATGGGTATCACATGGGAGTCACGTGGGAATCATGTGGGAATCACGTGTCAATCACGTAAGAATCACGTATCAATCACATGGGAATCACTTGGGAATCACGTGCCAATCACGTGTCAATCACGTGGGAATCACGTGTCAATCACGTGGGAGTTACGTGGATATCACGTGGGAATCCCGTGGAAATCACGGGGGAATCACGTGTCAATCAAGAGGGAATCACGTGGGAATCACGTGGGAATCACGTAGGAATCAAGTGGGAATCACGTGTAAATCACGTGGGAATCACGTGGGAATCACGTGTCAATCATGTGTCAATCACGTGGTAATCACGTGGGAATCACGTGGGATCACGTGGGAATCACGTTACAATCATTTGTGAATCACGTGGTAATCACGTGTAAATCACGTGGGAATCACGTGGGAATCACAAGGAAATCACGTGTCATTCACGTGGGAATCACGTGTCAATCACGATGGAATCACTTGGGAATCACGTGTCAATCACGGGGGAATCACATGGTAATCACGTGTAAATCACGTGGGAATCACGTGGGAATCACAAGGAAATCACGTGTCAATCACAAGGAAATCACGTGTCAATCACGTGGGAAACACGTGTCAATCACTTGGGAATCACGTGGGAATCACGTGTCAATCACGGGGGAATCACGTGTGAATCACGTGGGAATCACGTGTCAATCATGTGGGAATCACGTGGGAATCACGTGTCAATCACGTGGGAATCACGTGGGAATCACGTCGGAATCTCGTGCCAGTCACGTGGGAATCACGTGGGAATCACGTGGGAATCACGTGGGAATCACGTGGGAATTACGTGGGAATCACGTGTCAATCACGTGGGAATCACGTGGGAAACACGTGGGAATCACGTGACAATCATTTGGGAATCACGTGGGAATCAGGTGTCAATCACGTGGGAATCACGTGGGAATCACGTGGGAATCACGTGTCAATCACGTGTCAATCACGTGGGAATCACGTGGGAATCACGTGGGAATCACGTGTCAATCACGTGTCAATCACGTGGGAATCACGTGGGAATCACGTGTCATTCACGTGTGAATCACGTGGGAATCACGAGTCAATCACGAGGGAGTCACGTGGGAATCACGTGGGAATCCCGTGGAAATCACGTGGGAATCACTTGTCAATCACGAGTGAATCACCTGGGAATCACGTGTCAATCACGTGTCAATAACGTGGGAATCAAGTGGAAATCATGCATCAATCACGTGTCAATCACGTGGGAATCTCGGGGGAATCTCGTGGGAATCACGTGTCAATCACGTGGGAATAACGTGGGAATCACGTTTCAATCACTTGGGAATCACGTGGGAATCACGTGGAAAGCACGTGGGAAACACGTGTCAATCACTTGGGAATCACATGTGTATCACGTGATAATCACGTGGGAATCACGTGTAATTCACGTGGCAATCACGTGAGAATTACGTGGGAATCACGTGGGAATGAAGTGTCAATCACGTGGGAATCACGTGGGAAAAACTTGGGAATCACGTGTCAATCACGTGGGAATCACGAGGGAATCACGTGGGAATCATGTGGGAATCACGAGGGAATCACGTGTCAATCACGTGGGAATCATGTGGGAATTACGTGGGAATCACGTGTGGATCACGTGACAAACATTTGGGAATCACGTCGGAATCACGTGTTAATCAGGTGGGAATCACGTGGGAATCACGTGGGAATCATGTGGGAATTACGTGGGAATCACGTGTGGATCACGTGGGAATCATTTAGGAATCACGTTGCAATCACGTGTGAATCACGTTGGAATCATGCGTCAATCACGTGGGAATCACATGGGAGTCACGTGGGATTCACGTGGTAATCACGTGGCAATCATGTGGGAATTACGTGTCAATCACGTGGGAATCACGTAAGAATCACGTGTCATTCATGTGGGAATAACGTGGGATTCACATGGGAATCACGTGGTAATCACATCTCATTCACGTGTGAATCACCAGGGAATCACATGGTAATCACGTGTCATTCACGTGGGAATCACGTGGGCATCACGTGGGAATGATGTGGGAATCAGGTGTCAATCACGTGGGAATCACAAGGGAAACATGTGGGAATCACGTGTCAATCACTTGGGAATCACGTGTGAGTCACGTGGGAATCACATGGGAATCACGTGTCAATCATGTGGGAATCACGTGGAATCATGCATCAATAATGTGGGAATCATGTGGGAATCACGTGGGAATCACGTGGGAATCACGAGTCAATCACGTGGGAATCACGTGGTAATCACGTCTAATTCACGTGGATATCAAATGGGAATCTCGTGTCAATCAAGTTGGAATCACGTAGGAATGACGTGCCAATCACGTGGGCGTCACGTGGGAATCGTTTGGGAATCACGTGGGAATCACGTGGGAATCACGAGGGAATGAGGTGTCAATCACGTGGGAATCACGTGGGAATCATGTGGGAATGACGTGTCAATCCCATGGGTATCACATGGGAATCACGTGGGAATGACGTGTCAATCCCATGGGTATCACATGGGAATCACGTGGGAATCATGTGGGAATCACGTGTCATTCACGTAGGAATCACGTATCAATCACGTGGGAATCACTTGGGAATCACGTGCCAATCACGAGTCAATCACTTGGGAATCACGTGTCAATCACGTGGGAGTCACGTGGATATCACGTGGGAATCCCGTGGAAATCACGGGGGAATAACGTGTCAATCACGAGGGAATGACGTGGGAATCACGTGGGAATCACGTGTAAATCACGTGGGAATCAAGTGGGAATCACGTGTAAATCACGTGGGAATCACGTGTCAATCATGTGTCAATCACGTGGTAATCACGTGGGAATCACGTGGGATCACGTGGGAATCACGTGACAATCATTTGTGAATCACGTGGTAATCACGTGTAAATCACGTGGGAATCACGTGGGAATCACAAGGAAATCACTTTTCATTCACGTGGGAATCACGTGTCAATCACGTTGCAATCAATTGGGAATCACGTGTCAATCACGGGGGAATCACGTGGTAATCACGTGTAAATGACGTGGGAATCACGTGGGAATCACAAGGAAATCACGTGTCAATCACAAGGAAATCACGTGTCAATCACGTGGGAAACACGTGTCAATCACTTGGGAATCACGTGGGAATCACGTGTCATTCACGGGGGAATCACGTGTGAATCACGTGTCAATCACGTGGGAATCACGTGGGAATCATGTGGGAATCACGTGGGAATCACGTGTCAATCATGTGGGAATCACCTGGGAATCACGTGTCAATCACGTGGGAATCACGTGGGAATCACGTCGGAATCTCGTGCCAATCACGTGGGAATCTCGTGCCAATCACGTGGGAATCACGTGGGAATCACTTGGGAATCACGTGGGAATCACGTGTCATTCACGGGGGAATCACGTGTGAATCACGTGTGAATCACGTGTCAATCACGTGGGAATCACGTGGGAATCAAGTGTAATTCACGTGGCAATCACGTGAGAATTACATGGGAATCACGTGGGAATCACGTTTCAATCACATGGGAATCACGTGGGAATCATGCCTCAATCACGTGGGAATCACGTGGGAATCACGTGGGAATCACGTGTCAATCACGTGGGAATCACGTGGGAATAACGTGGGAATCATGTGTCAATCAGGAGGGAATCACGTGGGAATCACGTGGGAATCACGTGTCAATCACGTGGGAATCAAGTGGGAATAACGTGGGTATCAAGTGTCAATGAGGTGGGAATCAAATGGGAATCACGTGGGAATCACGTGTCAATCATGTGGGAATCATGTGGGAATTACGTGACAATCACGAGTTAGTCACGTGGGAATCACGTGGAAATCACATTAAATCACGTGGGCATCACGTGGGCATCACATGGGAATCATTTAGGAATCACGTGGGAATCACGTGTGAATCAGGTTGGAATCATGCGTCAATCACGTGGGAATCACATGGGAGTCACGTGGGATTCACGTGGTAATCACGTTACAATCATGTGGGAATTACGTGTCAATCATGTGGGAATCACGTAGGAATCACATGTCATTCATGTGGGAAACACGTGGGAAACACATGGGAATCACGTGGTAGTCACATCTCAATCACGTGTGAATCACGAGGGAATCACGTGTCAATCACGTGGGAATCACCTGGGAATCACAGGGTAATCACCTGTCAATCACGTGGGAATCATGTGGGCATCACGTGGGAATCATGTGGGAATCAGGTGTCAATCACGTGGGAATCACTTGGGAAACAAGTGGGAATCACGTGTCAATCACTTGGGAATCACGGGTCAATCATGTGGGAATCACGTGGAATCATGCATCAATAATGTGGGAATCACGTGGGAATCATGTGGGAATCACGTGGGAATCACGTGGGAATCACGGCTAATTCACATGGATATCAAATGGGAATCTCGTGTCAATCAAGTTGGAATCACGTAGGAATGACGTGTCAATCACGTGGGCGTCACGTGGGAATCGTTTGGGAATCACGTGGGAATCACGTGGGAATCATGTGGGAATGACGTGTCAATCCCATGGGTATCACATGGGAATCACGTGGGAATCATGTGGGAATCACGTGTCAATCACGTAGGAATCACGTATCAATCACGTGGGAATCACTTGGGAATCACGTGCCAATCACGTGTCAATCAAGTGGGAATCACTTGGGAATCACGTGCCAATCACGTGTCAATCACGTGGGAATCACGTGGGAATCACATGTCAGTCACGTGGGAGTCACGTGGATATCACGTGGGAATCCCGTGGAAATCACGGGGGAATCACGTGTCAATCACGAGGGAATCACGTGGGAATCACGTGGGAATCACGTGTCAATCACGTGGGAATCAAGTGGGAATCACGTGTAAATCACGTGGGAATCACGTGGGAATCACGTGTCAATCATGTGTCAATCACGTGGTAATCACGTGGGAATCAGGTGGGATCACGTGGGAATCACGTGACAATCATTTGTGAATCATGTGGTAATCACGTGGGAATCACGTGGGAATCACAAGGAAATCACGTGTCAATCACAAGGAAATCACGTGTCAATCTTGTGGGATACACGTGTCAATCACTTGGGAATCACGTGGGAATCACGTGTTAATCACGGGGGAATCACGTGTGAATCACGTGTGAATCACGTGTCAGTCACGTGGGAATCACGTGGGAATCATGTGGGAATCACGTGGGAATCACGTATCAATCATGTGGGAATCACGTGGGAATCACGTGTCAATCACGTGGGAATCACGTGGGAACAACGTCGGAATCTCGTGCCAATCACGTGGGAATCACGTGGGAATCACGTGGGAATCACGTGGGAATTACGTGGGAATCACGTGTCAATCACGTGGGAATCACGTGGGAATCACGTGGGAATCACATGACAATCATTTGGGAAGCACGTGGGAATCACGTGTCAATCACGTGGGAATCACGTGGGAATCACGTGGGAATCACGTGTCAATCACGTGTCAATCACGTGGGAATCACGTGGGAATCACGTGGGAATCCCGAGTCAATCACGGGGGAATCACGTGGGAATCACGTGGGAATCACGTGTCATTCACGTGGGAATCACGTGGGAATCACGAGTCAATCACGAGGGAGTCACGTGGGAATCACGTGTCAATCACGTGTCAATCACGTGGGAATCAAGTGGAAATCATGCATCAATCACGTGTCAATCACGTGGGAATCTCGGGGGAATCTCGTGGGAATCACGTGTCAATCACGTGGGAATAACGTGGGAATCACGTTTCAATCACTTGGGAATCACGTGGGAATCACGTGGAACGCACGTGGGAAACACGTGTCAATCACTTGGGAATCACATGTGTATCACGTGATAATCACGTGGGAATCACGTGTAATTCACGTGGCAATCACGTGAGAATTACGTGGGAATCACGTGGGAATCAAGTGTCAATCACGTGGGAATCACGTGGAAAAAATTTGGGAATCACGTGTCAATCACGTGGGAATCACGAGGGAATCACGTGGGAATCATGTGGGAATCACCAGGGAATCACGTGTCAATCACGTGGGAATCATGTGGGAATTACGTGGGAATCACGTGTGGATCACGTGAAAATCATTTGGGAATCACGGCGGATCACGTGTCAATCACGTGGGAATCACGTGGGAATCACGTGTCAATCACGTGGGAATCATGTGGGAATTACGTGGGAATCACGTGTGGATCACGTGGGAATCATTTATGAATCACGTTGGAATCACATGTGAATCACGTTGGAATCATGCGTCAATCACGTGGGAATCACATGGGAGTCACGTGGGATTCAAGTGGTACTCACGTGGCAATCATGTGGGAATTACGTGTCAATCACGTGGGAATCACGTAGGAATCACGTGTCATTCATGTGGGAATAATGTGGGAATCACATGGGAATCACGTGGTAATCACATCTCATTCACGTGTGAATCACCAGGGAATCACATGGTAATCACGTGTCATTCACGTGGGAATCACGTGGGCATCACGTGGGAATCATGTGGGAATCAGGTGTCAATCACGTGGGAATCACAAGGGAAACAGGTGGGAATCACGTGTCAATCACTTGGGAATCATGTGTGAGTCACGTGGGAATCACATGGGAATCACGTGTCAATCATGTGGGAATCACGTGGAATCATGCATCAATAATGTGGGAATCATGTGGGAATCACGAGTCAATCACGTGGGAATCACGTGGGAATCACGTCTAATTCACGTGGATATCAAAAGGGAATCTCGCGTCAATCAAGTTGGAATCACGTGGGAATGACGTGTCAATCACGTGGGCATAACGTGGGAATCGTTTGGTAATCACGTTGGAACCACGTGAAATCACGTGGAAATGAAGTGTCAATCACATGGGAATCACGTGGGAATCACGGGGGAATCACGTGTCAATCCCATCCGTATCACGTGGGAATCACGTGGGAATCATGTGGGAATCACGTGTCAATCACGTAGGAATCACGTGTCAATCACGTGGGAATCACGTGGGAATCACGTATCAATCATGTGGGAAACACGTGGGAATCACGTGGGAATCACGTGTGGATCACGTGACAATCATTTGGGAATCACGTGGGAATCACGTGTCAATCACGTGGGAATCACGTGGGAATCACGTGTCAATCACGTGGGAGTCACGTGGATATCACGTGGGAATCCCGTGGAAATCTCGGTGGAATCACGTGTCAATCACGAGGGAATCACGTGGGAATCACGTGTCAATCACATGGGAAACACGTGTCAATCACGTGGGAATCACATGGGATTCACGTGGGAATCACGTGTTAATCACGTGTAAATCACGTGGGAATCACGTGGGAATCACGTGTCAATCACGTGGGAATCACGTGGGAATCACGAGTCAATCACGTGGGAGTCACGTGGATATCACGTGGGAATCCCGTGGAAATCACGGGGGAATCACGTGTCAATCACGAGGGAATCACGTGGGAATCACGTGTCAATCACGGGGGAAACACGTGTCAATCACGTGGGAATCACGTGGGAATCACGTGGGAATCACGTGTGAATCACGTGTCAATCACGTGGGAATCACGTGGGAATCACGTGTCAATCACGTGGGAATCTCGTGGAAATGAAGTGTCAATCAAGGGGGAATCACTTGTCAATCACGAGGGAATCACGTGGGAATCACGTGTCAATCACGTGGGAAACACGTGTCAATCACGTGGGAATCACGTGGGAATCACGTGGGATCACGTGGGAACCACGTGACAATCATTTGGGAATCACGTGGTAATCACGTGTAAATCACGTGGGAATCACGTGGGAATCACGAGGAAATCACGTGTCAATCACGTGGGAATCACGTGTCAATCACGTGGGAATCACATGGGAATCACGTGTCAATCATGATGGAATCACTTGGGAATCACGTGTCAATCACGTGGGAATCACGTGTGAATCACGTGAGAATCTCGTGGGCCTCACGTGTCAATCACGTGGGTATCACGTGGGAATCACGTAGGAATCACGTGTCAATCACGTAGGAATCACGTCGGAGTCACGTGGGAATCACGTGGGAATCACGTGTCAATCACATAGGAATCACGTCCTAATCACATGTCAATCACGTGGGAATGACGTCGGAGTCATGTGGGAATCACGTGTCAATCGCCTGGGAATCACGTGTCAATCACGTGGGAATCACGCCTCAATCACGTGGGAATCACGTGGGATTCACGTGTCAATCACGTGGAAATCACGAGGGAGTCACGTGGGAATCACGTGGGAATCACGTGTTAATCATGTGGAAATCACGTGGCAAACACTTGGGATTCACGTGGGAATCACATTTGAATCACGTGTCAATCACGTGGGAATCACGTGGGAATCACGTGGGAATTACGTGGAAATCACCTGTCAATCACGTGGGAATCACGTTGGAATCACCTGCGAATCACGTGGGAATGACGTGAAAATCATTAGGGAATCACGTGGGAATCACGTGTCAATCACGGGGGAATCACGTGTGAATCACGTGTCAATCACGGGGGAATCACGAGGAAATCACGTGTCAATCACGTGGGAATCACGTGTCAATCACGTGGGAATCACATGGGAATCACGTGTCAATCACGATGGAATCACTTGGGAATCACGTGTCAATCAGGTGGGAATTACGTGTGAATCACGTGAGAATCTCGTGGGCCTCACGTGTCAATCACGTGGGTATCACGTGGGAATCACGTAGGAATCACGTGTCAATCACGTAGGAATCACGTCCTAATCTCATGTCAATCACGTGGGAATCACGTCGGAGTCACGTGGGAATCACGTGGGAATCACGTGTCAATCACATAGGAATCACGTCCTAATCACATGTCAATCACGTGGGAATCACGTCGGAGTCATGTGGGAATCACGTGTCAATCGCCTGGGAATCACGTGTCAATCACGTGGGAATCACGCCTCAATCACGTGGGAATCACGTGGAATTCACGTGTCAATCACGGGGAAATCACGAGGGAGTCACGTGGGAATCACGTGGGAATCACGTGTTAATCACGTGGAAATCAGGTGGCAAACACTTGGGATTCACGTGGGAATCACATTTGAATCACGTTGCAATCACGTGGGAATCACGTGGGAATCACGTGGGCATCACGTGGAAATCACCTGTCAATCATGTGGGAATCACGTGGGAATCACGTGTCAATCACGTGGGAATCACGGCGGAATCTCGTGCCAATCACGTGGGAATCACGTGGGAATCACGTGTCAATCACGGGGGAATCACGTGTGAATCACGTGTCAATCACGTGGGAATCACATGGGAATCATGTGGGAATCACGTGGGAATCACCTGTCAATCATGTGGGAATCACGTGGGAATCACGTGTCAATCACGTGGGAATCACGGCGGAATCTCGTGCCAATCACGTGGGAATCACGTGGGAATCACGTGGGAATCACGTGGGAATTACGTGGGAATCACGTGTCAATCACGTGGGAATCACGTGGGAATCACGTGACAATCATTTGGGAATCACGTGGGAATCAGGTGTCAATCACGTGGGAATCACTTGGGAATCACGTGGGAATCACGTGGCAATTACATGTCAATCACGTGGAAATCACGTGTCAATCACGTGGGAAGCACGTGGGAAGCACGTGGGAATCCCTTGTCAATCACGTGGAAATCACATGGGAATCGCGTGAGAATCACGTGGGAATCATGTGTCAATCACGTGGGAATCACGGGGGAATCACGTGTCAACCACGTGGGAATCACGTGGGAATCACGTGGGAATCACGTGTCAATCACTTGGGAATCACATGGGAATCACGTGAGAATCACGTGGGAATCAAGTGTCAATCACGGGGGAATCACGTGGGAATCACGTGAGAATCTCGTGTCATTCACGTGGGAATCACGTGTCAATCACGTTGGATTCACGTGGGAATCACGTGGGTGTTATGGGTTAATCACGTGGAAACACGTGGGAATCACTTGGGAATCACGTGTCAATCACATGGGAATCACGTGGGAATCACGTGTCAATCACGTGGGAATCATTTGGGAATCACGTATCAATCACTTGGGAATCACGTGGGAATCACGTGGGAATCACGTAGGAATCACATGGGAATCACGTGGGAATCACGTGTCAATCACTTTGGAATCACATGGGAATCACGTGAGAATCACGTGTCAATCACGTGGGATTCACGTGGGAATCACGTGAGAATCTCGTGTCATTCACGTGGGAATCACGTGTCAATCACGTTGGATTCACGTGGGAATCACGTGGGTGTCATGGGTCAATCACGTGGAAACACGTGGAAATCAAGTGGGAATCACGTGTCAATCACATGGGAATCACGTGTCAATCACGTGGGAATCACTTGGGAATCACGTATCAATCACTTGGGAATCACGTGGGAATCACGTGGGAATCACGTGTCAATCATGTGAATCAGGTGGAAATCACATTTAATCAAGTGGAAATCACGTGGGAATCTCGTGTCAATCAAGTTGGAATCACGTGGGAATGACGTGTCAATCACGTGGGCATCACGTGGGAATCATTTGGAAATCACGTGTCAATCACGTTGGAATCACATGGGAATCACGTGGGAATCACGTGGGAATCACGTGGGAATCACGTGTCAATCACGTGGGAATCATGTGGGAATCACGTGGGTATCACGTGTCAATCATGTGGGAGTCCGTAGGAGTCACGTGGGAATCACATGGGAATCACGTGGTAATCACGTGGGAATCACGTTTGAATCACATGTCAATATCGTGGGAATAATGTGGGAATCACGTGTCAACCATGATGGAATTACGTGTGAATGACGTGGGAATCACGTGTCAATCACGTGGAAATCATGTGGGAATCAAGAGGTAATCACGCCTCAATCACGTGGGAATCACGTGGGAGTTACGTGGGAATCACATGGGAATCACGTGGGGATCACGTGGGAATCACGTGGGAATCACGTGTCAATCACGTGGGAATCACGTGGGAATCACGTGGGTATCACGTGTCAATCATGTGGGAGTCCGTAGGAGTCACGTGGGAATCACATGGGAATCACGTGGTAATCACGTGGGAATCACGTTGGAATCACGTGTCAATCACGTGAATCAGGTGGAAATCACATTTAATCACGTGGAAATCACGTGGGAATCTCGTGTCAATCAAGTTGGAATCACGTGGGAATGACGTGTCAATCACGTGGGCATCACGTGGGAATCATTTGGAAATCACGTGTCAATCACGTTGGAATCACATGGGAATCACGTGTGAATCACGTGGGAATCACGTGGGAATCACGTGTCAATCACGTGGGAATCACGTGGGAATCACGTGGGTATCACGTGTCAATCATGTGGGAGTCCGTAGGAGTCACGTGGGAATCACATGGGAATCACGTGGTAATCACGTGGGAATCACGTTGGAATCACATGTCAATATCGTGGGAATCCTGTGGGAATCACGTGTCAATCATGATGGAATTACGTGTGAATAACGTGGGAATCACGTGTCAATCACGTGGGAATCATGTGGGAATCAAGAGGTAATCACGCCTCAATCACGTGGGAATCACGTGGGAGTTATGTGGGAATCACATGGGAATCACGTGGTAATCACGTGGGAATCACGTTGGAATCACATGTCAATATCGTGGGAATCATGTGGGAATCACGTGTCAATCATGATGGAATTATGTGTGAATAACGTGGGAATCACGTGTCAATCACGTGGGAATCATGTGGGAATCAGGTGTCAATCACGTGGGCATCACGTGGGAATCATTTGGGAATCACGTGGGAATCACGTGGGAGTCACGTGGTAATCACGTGGGAATCACGTTGGAATCACATGTCAATATCGTGGGAATCATGTGGGAATCACGTGTCAATCATGATGGAATTACGTGTGAATAACATGGGAATAACGTGTCAATCAAGTGGGAATCACGTGGCAGTCACGTGTCAATCACGTGGGAATCATTTGGGAATCACGTGGGAATCACGTGGGAATCACGTGTCAATCACGTGGGAATCACGTGGCAATCACGTGTGAATGACATGTCAATCCCGTGAGAATCATGTTGGATTAAGGTGGGAATCACATGTCAATCACCTGGGAATCACGTGGGATTCACGTGGGAATCACGTGTCAATCACGTGTCAATCATGTGAGAATCAAGTTGCAATCACCTGGAAAATACGTGTCAATCACGTGGGAATCACGTGGGAATCACGTGTCAATCACTTTGGAATCACGTGGGAATCATATGGGAATCACGTGTCAAGCACGTGGGAATCACATGTCAATTACGTGGGAATCACATTGGAGTCACGTGGGAATCATGTGGGAATCACGTGTAAATCACGTGGGAATCACGTGTGAATCACGTGTCAATCCCGTGGGAATCACGTGGGAATCACGTGGGAATCATGCGTCAATCACGTGGGAATCACATGGCAGTCACGTGGTAATAACATGGGAATCACGTGGTAATCACGTAGGAATCATGTGGGAATAACGTGTCAATCACGTGGGAATCATATGGTAATCACTTGTCAATCACGAGGGAATCAGGTAGGAATCACGTGTCAATCACGTGGGCATCACATGCGTATCACACGGGAATCATTTGGGAATCACTTTTCAATCACGTTGGAATCACGTGGGAATCAATTTTGAATCACGTGGGAATCACGTGTCAATCACGTGGGAATCACGTGGGAATCACGTGTGTTCACGTGGGAATCACGTGACAATTATTTGGGAATCACGTGGGAATCACGTGTCAATCACGTGGGAATCACGTGGGAATCACGAGGAAATCACGTAGGAATCACACGGGAATCACGTGTCAATCACGATGGAATCACGTGGCACTCACGTTTCATTCACGTGGGAATCACATGTGAATCACGTGAGAATCTCGAGGACCTCACGTGTCAATCACGTGGGTATCACGTGGGAATCACGTAGGAATCACCTGTGAATCATGTAGGAATCACGTGGTAATCACGTGTCAATCACGTGGGAATCACGTCGGAGTCACGTGGGAATCACGTGTCAATCACGTGGGAATCATGTGGGAGTCACGTGTCAATCACGTGGGAATCACGTTGGAATCACGTGGGAATCACTTGGGAATCACGAGTCAATCACGTGTCAATCACGTGGGAATCACGTGGGAATCACGTGGGAATCATGTGTCAATGGCATGGAAATCATGTGGGAATCACGTGGGAATCACTTGGGAATCACATGCCAATCATGTGCGAATCACATGGGAATCATGTTTGAATCACGTGTCAATCTCGTGGGAATCACGTGTCATTCACGTGGAAATTACGTGGGAATCACGTGTCAATCACGTGGGAAACCCGTGTGAATCACGTGTCAATCACGTGGGAATCACTTGGGAATCACATGGGAATCGCGTGTCAATCACGTGGGAATCACGTGGGAATCACATGTCAATCACGTGGGAATCACGTGTCAATAACGTGGAAATCACATGGGAGTCACGTGGGAATTACGTGGGAATCACGTGGAAATCACGTAGGAATCACGTGGGAATAACGTGTCAATCACGTGGGTATCATGTGGGAATCACGTGTCAATCACGTGGGAATCACGTGTCAATCACGTGGGAATCATGTGGGAATGACGTGTCAATCATGTGGGAATCACGTAGGAATCACGTGTCATTCATGTGGGAAACACGTGGGAATCACATGGGAATCACGTGGTAGTCACATCTCAATCACGTGTGAATCACGAGGGAATCACGTGTCAATCATGTGGGAATCACTTGGGAATCACAGGGTAATCACCTGTCATTCACGTGGGAATCATGTGGGCATCACGTGGGAATCATGTGGGAATCAGGTGTCAATCACGTGGGAATCACTTGGGAAACAAGTGGGAATCACGTGTCAATCACTTGGGAATCACGGGACAATCATGTGGGAATCACGTGGAATCATGCATCAATAATGTGGAATCACGTGGGAATCACGTGGGAATCACGTGGGAATCACGTGGGAATCACGAGTCAATCACGTGGGAATCACGTGGGAATCACGGCTAATTCACATGGATATCAAATGGGAATCTCGTGTCAATCAAGTTGGAATCACGTAGGAATGACGTGTCAATCACGTGGGCGTCACGTGGGAATCGTTTGGGAATCACGTGTGAATCACATGGGAATCACGTATCAATCACATGGGAATCACTTGGGAATCACGTGCCAATCACGTGTCAATCACGTGGGAATCACGTGTCAATCACGTGGGAGTCACGTGGATATCACGTGGGAATCCCGTGGAAATCACGGGGGAATCACGTGTCAATCACGAGGGAATCACGTGGGAATCACGTGGGAATCACGTGGGAATCACGTGTCAATCACGTGGGAATCAAGTGGGAATCACTTTTGAATCACGTGGGAATCACGTGTCAATCACGTGGGAAACATGTTTCAATCCCGTCGGAATCAGGTGGGAATCATGTGGGAATCACGTGGGAATCACGTGTCAATCACTTCGGAATCACGTGTCAATCAAGTGGGAATCACGTGTAAATCACGTGGGAATCACGTGTAAATCACAAGGGAATCACGTGTCAATCACTTGTCAATCACGTGGGAATCACGTGGGAATCACGTGTCAATCACGTGGGAATCACGAGGGCATCACGTGGTAGTCACATCTCAATCACGTGTGAATCACGAGGGAATCACGTGTCAATCATGTGGGAATCACCTGGGAATCACAGGGTAATCACCTGTCATTCACGTGGGAATCATGTGGGCATCACGTGGGAATCATGTGGGAATCAGGTGTCAATCACGTGGGAATCACTTGGGAAACAAGTGGGAATCACGTGTCAATCACTTGGGAATCACGGGACAATCATGTGGGAATCACGTGGAATCATGCATCAATAATGTGGAATCACGTGGGAATCACGTGGGAATCACGTGGGAATCACGTGGGAATCACGAGTCAATCACGTGGGAATCACGTGGGAATCACGGCTAATTCACATGGATATCAAATGGGAATCTCGTGTCAATCAAGTTGGAATCACGTAGGAATGACGTGTCAATCACGTGGGCGTCACGTGGGAATCGTTTGGGAATCACGTGTGAATCACATGGGAATCACGTATCAATCACATGGGAATCACTTGGGAATCACGTGCCAATCACGTGTCAATCACGTGGGAATCACGTGGGAATCACCAGGGAATGAGGTGTCAATCACGTGGGAATCACGTGGGAATCATGTGGGAATGACGTGTCAATCCCATGGGTATCACATGGGAATCACGTGGGAATCATGTGGGAATCACGTGTCAATCACGTAGGAATCACGTATCAATCACATGGGAATCACTTGGGAATCACGTGCCAATCACGTGTCAATCACGTGGGAATCACGTGTCAATCACGTGGGAGTCACGTGGATATCACGTGGGAATCCCGTGGAAATCACCGGGGAATCACGTGTCAATCACGAGGGAATTACTTGGGAATCACGTGGGAATCACGTGGGAATCACGTGTCAATCACGTGGGAATCAAGTGGGAATCACGTGTAAATCACGTGGGAATCACGTGGGAATCACGTGTCAATCATGTGTCAATCACGTGGTAATCACGTGGGAATCACGTGGGATCACGTGGGAATCACGTGACAATCATTTGTGAATCACGTGGTAATCACGTGTAAATCACGTGGGAATCACGTGGGAATCACAAGGAAATCACGTGTCATTCACGTGGGAATCACGTGTCAATCACGATGGAATCACTTGGGAATCACGTGTTAATCACGGGGGAATCACGTGGTAATCACGTGTAAATCACGGAATCACGTGGGAATCACAAGGAAATCACGTGTCAATCACAAGGAAATCACGTGTCAATCACGTGGGAAACACGTGTCAATCACTTGGGAATCACGTGGGAATCACGTGTCAATCACGGGGGAATCACGTGTGAATCACGTGTGAATCACGTGTCAATCACGTGGGAATCACGTGGGAATCATGTGGGAATCACGTGGGAATCACGTATCAATCATGTGGGAATCACGTGGGAATCACGTGTCAATCACGTGGGAATCACGTGGGAATCACGTCGGAATCTCGTGCCAATCACGTGGGAATCACGTGGGAATCACGTTGGAATTACGTGGGAATCACGTGTCAATCACGTGGGAATCACGTGGGAATCACGTGGGAATCACGTGACAATCATTTGGGAATCACGTGGGAATCAGGTGTCAATCACGTGGGAATCACGTGGGAATCACGTGGGAATCACGTGTCAATCACG
Source organism: Muntiacus reevesi (assembly GCF_963930625.1). NCBI lineage: Eukaryota > Metazoa > Chordata > Mammalia > Artiodactyla > Cervidae > Muntiacus > Muntiacus reevesi. Next base: position 1,161,292 of record NW_027078022.1, on the reverse strand, counting down.
TGTCAATCACGTGGGAATCACGTGGGAATCAAGTGGGAATCCCGAGTCAATAACGGGGGAATCACGTGGGAATCACGTGGGAATCACGTGTCATTCACGTGGGAATCACGTGGGAATCACGAGTCAATCACGAGGGAGTCACGTGGGAATCACGTGGGAATCCCGTGGAAATCACGTGGGAATCACTTGTCAATCACGAGTGAATCACCTGGGAATCACGTGTCAATCACGTGTCAATAACGTGGGAATCAAGTGGAAATCATGCATCAATCACGTGTCAATCACGTGGGAATCTTGGGGGAATCTCGTGGGAATCTCGTGTCAATCACGTGGGAATAACGTGGGAATCACGTTTCAATCACTTGGGAATCACGTGGGAATCACGTGGAAAGCACGTGGGAAACACGTGTCAATCACTTGGGAATCACATGTGTATCACGTTATAATCACGTGGGAATCACGTGTAATTCACGTGGCAATCACGTGAGAATTACGTGGGAATCACGTGGGAATGAAGTGTCAATCACGTGTGAATCACGTGGGAAAAACTTGGGAATCACGTGTCAATCACGTGGGAATCACGAGGGAATCACGTGGGAATCATGTGGGAATCACGATGGAATCACGTGTCAATCACGTGGGAATCATGTGGGAATTACGTGGGAATCACGTGTGGATCACGTGACAATCATTTGGGAATCACGTCGGAATCACGTGTCAATCACGTGGGAATCACGTGGGAATCACGTGGGAATCATGTGGGAATTACGTGGGAATAACGTGTGGATCACGTGGGAATCATTTAGGAATCACGTTGGAATCACGTGTGAATCACGTTGGAATCATGCGTCAATCACGTGGGAATCACATGGGAGTCACGTGGGATTCACGTGGTAGTCACGTGGCAATCATGTGGGAATTACGTGTCAATCACGTGGGAATCACATAAGAATCACGTGTCATTCATGTGGGAATAACGTGGGATTCACATGGGAATCACGTGGTAATCACATCTCATTCACGTGTGAATCACCAGGGAATCACATGGTAATCACGTGTCATTCACGTGGGAATCACGTGGGCATCACGTGGGAATCATGTGGGAATCAGGTGTCAATCACGAGGGAATCACAAGGGAAACAAGTTGGAATCACGTGTCAATCACTTGGGAATCACGTGTCAATCATGTGGGAATCACGTGGAATCATGCATCAATAATGTGGGAATCATGTGGGAATCACGTGGGTATCACGTGGGAATCACGAGTCAATCACGTGGGAATCACTTGGGAATCACGTAGGGATCAAGTATCATTCACGTGGGAATCACGTATCAATCACGTGGGAATCACGTGGGAATCATGTGGGAATTACATGTCAATCACGTGGGAATCACGTGGGAATCACGTGTCAATCATGTGGGAATCACTTGGGAATCACATATCAATCACGTGGGAATCACGTGGGAATCACATTTAATCACGTGGAAATCACATGGGAATCTCGTGGGAATGACGTGTCAATCACGTGGGCATCACGTGGGAATCATTTGGGAATCACGTGTCAATCACGTTGGAATCATATGGGAATCACGTGGGTATCACGTGGGAATAACGAGTCAATCACGTGGGAATCACGTGGGAATCACGTGGAAATCACGTGTCAATCACGTGGAAATCACATGGGAATCTCGTGGGAATGACGTGTCAATCACGTGGGAATCATGAAGGAATCACATGTAAATCACGTGGGAATCACGTGGGAATCACGTGTCAATCACGTGGGAATCATGTGGGAATCACGTGGGAATGACGTGGGAATCACGTGACAATCATTTGGGAATCACCTGGAAATCACGTGTTAATCACGTGGGAATCACGTGGGAATCACGTAGGAATCACGTGGGAATCACGTGGGAATGTCGTGTCAATCCTGTGGGAATCACGGGGGAATCACGTGGGAATCACGTGTCAATCACGTGGGTATCACGTGGGAATCAGGTGGGAATATCGTGTGAATCACGTGGGAATCACGTGTCATTCACATGGGAATTACGTGGGAATCACGTGGGAATCACGTGTCAATCACGTGGGAATCTCGTGGGAAACAGGTGTCAATCACGTGGGAATAACGTGGGAATCACGTGTCAATCACTTGGGAATCATGTGGGAATCACGTGGAAAGCACGTGGAAAACACGTGTCAATCACTTGGGAATCACATGGGTATCACGTGATAATCACGTGGGAATCAAGTGTAATTCACGTGGCAATCACGTGAGAATTACGTGGGAATCACGTGGGAATCACGTTTCAATCACATGGGAATCACGTGGGAATCATGCGTCAATCACGTGGGAATCACGTGGGAATCACGTGGGAATAACGGGGGAATCACGTGTCAATCACGTGGGAATCACGTGGAAATCACGTGGGAATCACGTGTCAATGAGGTGGGAATCAAATGGGAATCACGTGGGAATCACGTGTCAATCACGTGGGAATCATGTGGGATTTACATGACAATCACGAATTAATCACGTGGGAATCACGTGGAAATCACATTAAATCACGTGGGCATCACGTGGGCATCACATGGGAATCATTTAGGAATCACGTGGGAATCACGTGTGAATCACATTGGAATCATGCGTCCATCACGTGGGAATCACATGGGAGTCACGTGGGATTCACGTGGTAATCACGTTACAATCATGTGGGAATTACGTGTCAATCATGTGGGAATCACGTAGGAATCACGTGTCATTCATGTGGGAAACACGTGGGAATCACATGGGAATCACGTGGTAGTCACATCTCAATCACGTGTGAATCACGAGGGAATCACGTGTCAATCACGTGGGAATCACTTGGGAATCACAGGGTAATCACCTGTCATTCACGTGGGAATCATGTGGGCATCACGTGGGAATCATGTGGGAATCAGGTGTCAATCACGTGGGAATCACTTGGGAAACAAGTGGGAATCACGTGTCAATCACTTGGGAATCACGGGTCAATCATGTGGGAATCACGTGGAATCATGCATCAATAATGTGGGAATCACGTGGGAGTCACGTGGGAATCACGTGGGAATCACGTGGGGATCACGTGGGAATCACGAGTCAATCACGTGGCAATCACGTGGGAATCACGGCTAATTCACATGGATATCAAATGGGAATATCGTGTCAATCAAGTTGGAATCACGAAGGAATGACGTGTCAATCACGTGGGCGTCACGTGGGAATCGTTTGGGAATCACGTGGGAATCACGTGGGAATCACGAGGGAATGAGGTGTCAATCACGTGGGAATCACGTGGGATTCATGTGGGAATCACGTGTCAATCACGTAGGAATCACGTATCAAACACGTGGGAATCACTTGGGAATCACGTGCCAATCACGAGTCAATCACGTGGGAATCACGTGGGAATCACGTGTCAATCACGTGGGAGTCACGTGGATATCACGTGGGAATCCCGTGGAAATCACGGGGGAATCACGTGTCAATCACGAGGGAATGACGTGGGAATCACGAGGGAATCGCGTGTCAATCACGTGGGAATCAAGTGGGAATCACGTGTAAATCACGTGGGAATCACGTGGGAATCACGTGTCAATCATGTGTCAATCACGTGGTAATCACGTGGGAATCACGTGGGATCACGTGGGAATCACGTGACAATCATTTGTGAATCACGTGGTAATCACGTGTAAATCACGTGGGAATCACGTGGGAATCACAAGGAAATCACGTGTCATTCACGTGGGAATCACGTGTCAATCACGATGGAATCACTTGGGAATCACGTGTCAATCACGGGGGAATCACGTGGTAATCACGTGTAAATCACGTGGGAATCACAAGGAAATCACGTGTCAATCACAAGGAAATCACGTGTCAATCACGTGGGAAAGACGTGTCAATCACTTGGGAATCACGTGGGAATCACGTGTCAATCACGGGGGAATCACGTGTGAATCACGTGTGAATCACGTGTCAATCACGTGGGAATCACGTGGGAATCATGTGGGAATCACGTGGGAATCACGTGTAAATCATGTGGGAATCACGTGGGAATCACGTGTCAATCACGTGGGAATCACGTGGGAATCACGTCGGAATCTCGTGCCAATCACGTGGGAATCACGTGGGAATCACGTGGGTATCACGTGGAAATCACGTGGGAATTACGTGGGAATCACGTGTCAATCACGTGGGAATCACGTGGGAATCACGTGGGAATCACGTGACAATCATTTGGGAATCACGTGGGAATCAGGTGTCAATCACGTGGGAATCACGTGGGAATCACGTGGGAATCACGTGTCAATCACGTGGGAATCACGTGGGAATCACGTGGGAATCCCGAGTCAATCACGGGGGAATCACGTGGGAATCACGTGGGAATCACGTGTCAATCACGTGGGAATCTCGTGGGAATCACGTGTCAATCACGTGGGAATAACGTGGGAATCACCTGTCAATCACTTGGGAATCATGTGGGAATCACGTGGAAAGCACGTGGAAAACACGTGTCAATCACTTGGGAATCACATGGGTATCACGTGATAATCACGTGGGAATCAAGTGTAATTCACGTGGCAATCACGTGAGAATTATGTGGGAATCACGTGGGAATCACGTTTCAATCACATGGGAATCATGAGGGAATCATGCGTCAATCACGTGGGAATCACGTGGGAATCACGTGGGAATCACGTGTCAATCACGTGGGAATCACGTGTCAATCACGTGGGAATCACGTGGGAATAACGTGGGAATCACGTGTCAATCAGGAGGGAATCACGTGGGAATCACGTGGGAATCACGTGTCAATCACGTGGGAATCAAGTGGGAATAACGTGGGTATCACGTGTCAATGAGGTGGGAATCAAATGGGAATCACGTGTCAATCACGTGGGCATCATGTGGGAATTACGTGACAATCACGAGTTAATCACGTGGGAATCACGTGGAAATCACATTAAATCACGTGGGCATCACGTGGGCATCACATGGGAATCATTTAGGAATCACGTGGGAATCACGTGTGAATCATGTTGGAATCATGCGTCAATCACGTGGGAATCACATGGGAGTCACGTGGGATTCACGTGGTAATCACGTTAAAGTCATGTGGGAATTACGTGTCAATCATGTGGGAATCACGTAGGAATCACGTGTCATTCATGTGGGAAACACGTGGGAATCACATGGGAATCACGTGGTAGTCACATCTCAATCACGTGTGAACCACGAGGGAATCACGTGTCAATCATGTGGGAATCACTTGGGAATCACAGGGTAATCACCTGTCATTCACGTGGGAATCATGTGGGCATCACGTGGGAATCATGTGGGAATCAGGTGTCAATCACGTGGGAATCACTTGGGAAACAAGTGGGAATCACGTGTCAATCACTTGGGAATCACGGGTCAATCATGTGGGAATCACGTGGAATCATGCATCAATAATGTGGAATCACGAGGGAATCACGTGGGAATCACGTGGGAATCACGTGGGAATCACGTGTCAATCACGTGGGAATCAAGTGGGAATCACGTGTAAATCACGTGGGAATCACGTGGGAATCACGTGTCAATCATGTGTCAATCACGTGGTAATCACGTGGGAATCACGTGGGATCACGTGGGAATCACGTGACAATCATTTGTGAATCACGTGGTAATCACGTGTAAATCACGTGGGAATCACGTGGGAATCACAAGGAAATCACGTGTCATTCACGTGGGAATCACGTGTCAATCACGATGGAATCACTTGGGAATCACGTGTCAATCACGGGGGAATCACGTGGTAATCACGTGTAAATCACGGAATCACGTGGGAATCACAAGGAAATCACGTGTCAATCACAAGGAAATCACGTGTCAATCACGTGGGAAACACGTGTCAATCACTTGGGAATCACGTGGGAATCACGTGTCAATCACGGGGGAATCACGTGTGAATCACGTGTGAATCACATGTCAATCACGTGGGAATCACGTGGGAATCATGTGGGAATCACGTGGGAATCACGTATCAATCATGTGGGAATCACGTGGGAATCACGTGTCAATCACGTGGGAATCACGTGGGAATCACGTCGGAATCTCGTGCCAATCACGTGGGAATCACGTGGGAATCACGTTGGAATTACGTGGGAATCACGTGTCAATCACGTGGGAATCACGTGGGAATCACGTGACAATCATTTGGGAATCACGTGGGAATCAGGTGTCAATCACGTGGGAATCACGTGGGAATCACGTGGGAATCACGTGTCAATCACGTGTCAATCACGTGGGAATCACGTGGGAATCAAGTGGGAATCCCGAGTCAATAACGGGGGAATCACGTGGGAATCACGTGGGAATCACGTGTCATTCACGTGGGAATCACGTGGGAATCACGAGTCAATCACGAGGGAGTCACGTGGGAATCACGTGGGAATCCCGTGGAAATCACGTGGGAATCACTTGTCAATCACGAGTGAATCACCTGGGAATCACGTGTCAATCACGTGTCAATAACGTGGGAATCAAGTGGAAATCATGCATCAATCACGTGTCAATCACGTGGGAATCTTGGGGGAATCTCGTGGGAATCTCGTGTCAATCACGTGGGAATAACGTGGGAATCACGTTTCAATCACTTGGGAATCACGTGGGAATCACGTGGAAAGCACGTGGAAACACGTGTCAATCACTTGGGAATCACATGTGTATCACGTGATAATCACGTGGGAATCACGTGTAATTCACGTGGCAATCACGTGAGAATTACGTGGGAATCACGTGGGAATGAAGTGTCAATCACGTGTGAATCACGTGGGAAAAACTTGGGAATCACGTGTCAATCACGTGGGAATCACGAGGGAATCACGTGGGAATCATGTGGGAATCACGATGGAATCACGTGTCAATCACGTGGGAATCATGTGGGAATTACGTGGGAATCACGTGTGGATCACGTGACAATCATTTGGGAATCACGTCGGAATCACGTGTCAATCACGTGGGAATCACGTGGGAATCACGTGGGAATCATGTGGGAATTACGTGGGAATAACGTGTGGATCACGTGGGAATCATTTAGGAATCACGTTGGAATCACGTGTGAATCACGTTGGAATCATGCGTCAATCACGTGGGAATCACATGGGAGTCACGTGGCATTCACGTGGTAATCACGTGGCAATCATGTGGGAATTACGTGTCAATCAAGTGGGAATCACATAAGAATCACGTGTCATTCATGTGGGAATAACGTGGGATTCACATGGGAATCACGTGGTAATCACATCTCATTCACGTGTGAATCACCAGGGAATCACATGGTAATCACGTGTCATTCACGTGGGAATCACGTGGGCATCACGTGGGAATCATGTGGGAATCAGGTGTCAATCACGTGGGAATCACAAGGGAAACAAGTGGGAATCACGTGTCAATCACTTGGGAATCACGTGTGAGTCACGTGGGAATCACATGGGAATCACGTGTCAATCATGTGGGAATCACGTGGAATCATGCATCAATAATGTGGGAATCATGTGGGAATCACGTGGGTATCACGTGGGAATCACGAGTCAATCACGTGGGAATCACGTGGGAATCACGTCTAATTCACGTGGATATCAAATGGGAATCTCGTGTCAATCAAGTTGGAATCACGTAGGAATGACGTGCCAATCACGTGGGCGTCACGTGGGAATCGTTTGGGAATCACGTGGGAATCACGTGGGAATCACGAGGGAATGAGGTGTCAATCACGTGGGAATCACGTGGGAATCATGTGGGAATGACGTGTCAATCCCATGGGTATCACATGGGAATCACGTGGGAATGACGTGTCAATCCCATGGGTATCACATGGGAATCACGTGGGAATCATGTGGGAATCACGTGTCATTCACGTAGGAATCACGTATCAATCACGTGGGAATCACATGGGAATCACGTGCCAATCACGAGTCAATCACTTGGGAATCACGTGTCAATCACGTGGGAGTCACGTGGATATCACGTGGGAATCCCGTGGAAATCACGGGGGAATAACGTGTCAATCACGAGGGAATGACGTGGGAATCACGTGGGAATCACGTGTAAATCACGTGGGAATCAAGTGGGAATCACGTGTAAATCACGTGGGAATCACGTGTCAATCATGTGTCAATCACGTGGTAATCACGTGGGAATCACGTGGGATCACGTGGGAATCACGTGACAATCATTTGTGAATCACGTGGTAATCACGTGTAAATCACGTGGGAATCACGTGGGAATCACAAGGAAATCACGTGTCATTCACGTGGGAATCACGTGTCAATCACGATGGAATCACTTGGGAATCACGTGTCAATCACGGGGGAATCACGTGGTAATCACGTGTAAATGACGGGGGAATCACGTGGGAATCACAAGGAAATCACGTGTCAATCACAAGGAAATCACGTGTCAATCACGTGGGAAACACGTGTCAATCACTTGGGAATCACGTGGGAATCACGTGTCATTCACGGGGGAATCACGTGTGAATCACGTGTGAATCACGTGTCAATCACGTGGGAATCACGTGGGAATCATGTGGGAATCACGTGGGAATCACGTGTCAATCATGTGGGAATCACCTGGGAATCACGTGTCAATCACGTGACAATCATTTGGGAATCACGTGGGAATCAGGTGTCAATCACGTGGGAATCACGTGGGAATCACGTGTCAATCACCTGTCAATCACGTGGGAATCACGTGGGTATCACGTGGGAATCCCGAGTCAATCACGGGGGAATCACGTGGGAATCACGTGGGAATCCCGAGTCAATCACGGGGGAATCACGTGGGAATCACGTGGGAATCACGTGCCAATCACGTGGGAATCTCGTGGGAATCACGTGTCAATCACGTGGGAATAACGTGGGAATCACGTGTCAATCACTTGGGAATCATGTGGGAATCACGTGGAAAGCACGTGGAAAACACGTGTCAATCACTTGGGAATCACATGGGTTTCACGTGATAATCACGTGGGAATCAAGTGTAATTCACGTGGAAATCACGTGAGAATTACGTGGGAATCACGTGGGAATCACGTTTCAATCACATGGGAATCACGTGGGAATCATGCGTCAATCACGTGGGAATCACGTGGGAATCACGTGGGAATCACGTGTCAATCACGTGGGAATCACGTGGGAATAACGTGGGAATCATGTGTCAATCAGGAGGGAATCACGTGGGAATCACGTGGGAATCACGTGTCAATCACGTGGGAATCAAGTGGGAATAACGTGGGTATCAAGTGTCAATGAGGTGGGAATCAAATGGGAATCACGTGGGAATCACGTGTCAATCATGTGGGAATCATGTGGGAATTACGTGACAATCACGAGTTAGTCACGTGGGAATCACGTGGAAATCACATTAAATCACGTGGGCATCACGTGGGCATCACATGGGGATCATTTAGGAATCACGTGGGAATCACGTGTGAATCACGTTGGAATCATGCGTCAATCACGTGGGAATCACATGGGAGTCACGTGGGATTCACGTGGTAATCACGTTACAATCATGTGGGAATTACGTGTCAATCATGTGGGAATCACGTAGGAATCACATGTCATTCATGTGGGAAACACGTGGGAATCACATGGGAATCACGTGGTAGTCACATCTCAATCACGTGTGAATCACGAGGGAATCACGTGTCAATCACGTGGGAATCACCTGGGAATCACAGGGTAATCACCTGTCATTCACGTGGGAATCATGTGGGCATCACGTGGGAATCATGTGGGAATCAGGTGTCAATCACGTGGGAATCACTTGGGAAACAAGTGGGAATCACGTGTCAATCACTTGGGAATCACGGGTCAATCATGTGGGAATCACGTGGAATCATGCATCAATAATGTGGGAATCACGTGGGAATCATGTGGGAATCACGTGGGAATCACGTGGGAATCACGAGTCAATCACGTGGGAATCACGTGGGAATCACGGCTAATTCACATGGATATCAAATGGGAATCTCGTGTCAATCAAGTTGGAATCACGTAGGAATGACGTGTCAATCACGTGGGCGTCACGTGGGAATCGTTTGGGAATCACGTGGGAGTCACGTGGGAATCACGAGGATATGAGGTGTCAATCACGTGGGAATCACGTGGGAATCATGTGGGAATGACGTGTCAATCCCATGGGTATCACATGGGAATCACGTGGGAATCACGTGGGAATCACTTGGGAATCACGTGCCAATCACGTGTCAATCACGTGGGAATCACTTGGGAATCACGTGCCAATCACGTGTCAATCACGTGGGAATCACGTGGGAATCACATGTCAATCACGTGGGAGTCACGTGGATATCACGTGGGAATCCCGTGGAAATCACGGGGGAATCACGTGTCAATCACGAGGGAATCACGTGGGAATCACGTGGGAATCACGTGTCAATCACGTGGGAATCAAGTGGGAATCACGTGTAAATCACGTGGGAATCACGTGGGAATCACGTGTCAATCATGTGTCAATCACGTGGTAATCACGTGGGAATCACGTGAGATCACGTGGGAATCACGTGACAATCATTTGTGAATCACGTGGTAATCACGTGGGAATCACGTGGGAATCACAAGGAAATCACGTGTCATTCACGTGGGAATCACGTGTCAATCACGATGGAATCACTTTGGAATCACGTGTCAATCACGGGGGAATCACATGGTAATCACGTGTAAATCACGTGGGAATCACGTGGGAATCACAAGGAAATCACGTGTCAATCACAAGGAAATCACGTGTCAATCTCGTGGGATACACGTGTCAATCACTTGGGAATCACGTGGGAATCACGTGTCAATCACGGGGGAATCACGTGTGAATCACGTGTGAATCACGTGTCAGTCACGTGGGAATCACGTGGGAATCATGTGGGAATCACGTGGGAATCACGTATCAATCATGTGGGAATCACGTGGGAATCACGTGTCAATCACGTGGGAATCACGTGGGAACAACGTCGGAATCTCGTGCCAATCACGTGGGAATCACCTGGGAATCACGTGGGAATCACGTGGGAATCACGTGTCAATCACGTGGGAATCACGTGGGAATCACGTGGGAATCACGTGACAATCATTTGGGAACCACGTGGGAATCACGTGTCAATCACGTGGGAATCACGTGGGAATCACGTGGGAATCACGTGTCAATCACGTGTCAATCACGTGGGAATCACGTGGGAATCACGTGGGAATCCCGAGTCAATCACGGGGGAATCACGTGGGAATCACGTGGGAATCACGTTTCATTCACCTGGGAATCACGTGGGAATCACGAGTCAATCACGAGGGAGTCACGTGGGAATCACGTGTCAATCACGTGTCAATCACGTGGGAATCAAGTGGAAATCATGCATCAATCACGTGTCAATCACGTGGGAATCTCGGGGGAATCTCGTGGGAATCACGTGTCAATCACGTAGGAATAACGTGGGAATCACGTTTCAATCACTTGGGAATCACGTGGGAATCACGTGGAACGCACGTGGGAAACACGTGTCAATCACTTGGGAATCACATGTGTATCACGTGATAATCACGTGGGAATCACGTGTAATTCACGTTGCAATCACGTGAGAATTACGTGGGAATCACGTGGGAATCACATGTCAATCACGTGGGAATCACGTGGAAAAAATTTGGGAATCACGTGTCAATCACGTGGGAATCACGAGGGAATCACGTGGGAATCATGTGGGAATCACCAGGGAATCACGTGTCAATCACGTGTGAATCATGTGGGAATTACGTGGGAATCACGTGTGGATCACGTGAAAATCATTTGGGAATCACGTCGGAATCACGTGCCAATCACGTGGGAATCACGTGGGAATCACGTGTCAATCACGTGGGAATCATGTGGGAATTACGTGGGAATCACGTGTGGATCAGGTGGGAATCATTTATGAATCACGTTGGAATCACGTGTGAGTCACTTTGGAATCATGCGTCAATCACGTGGGAATCACATGGGAGTCACGTGGGATTCACGTGGTAATCACGTGGCAATCATGTGGGAATTACGTGTCAATCACGTGGGAATCACGTAGGAATCACGTGTCATTCATGTGGGAATAACGTGGGAATCACATGGGAATCACGTGGTAATCACATCTCATTCACGTGTGAATCACCAGGGAATCACATGGTAATCACGTGTCATTCACGTGGGAATCACGTGGGCATCACGTGGGAATCATGTGGGAATCAGGTGTCAATCACGTGGGAATCACAAGGGAAACAAGTGGGAATCACGTGTCAATCACTTGGGAATCACGTGTGAGTCACGTGGGAATCACATGGGAATCACGTGTCAATCATGTGGGAATCACGTGGAATCATGCATCAATAATGTGGGAATCATGTGGGAATCACGTGGGAATCACGTGGGAATCACGTGGGAATCAGGTGGGAATCACGAGTCAATCACGTGGGAATCACGTGGGAATCACGTCTAATTCACGTGGATATCAAAAGGGAATCTCGTGTCAATCAAGTTGGAATCACGTGGGAATGATGTGTCAATCACGTGGGCATAACGTGGGAATCGTTTGGTAAACACGTTGGAATCACGTGAAATCACGTGGAAATGAAGTGTCAATTACATGGGAATCAAGTGGGAATCACGGGGGAATCACGTGTCAATCCCATCCGTATCACGTGGGAATCACGTGGTAATCACGTGGGAATCACGTGGGAATCACGAGTCAATCACGTGGGAATCACATGGGAATCACGGCTAATTCACATGGATATCAAATGGGAATCTCGTGTCAATCAAGTTGGAATCACGTAGGAATGACGTGTCAATCACGTGGGCGTCACGTGGGAATCGTTTGGGAATCACGTGGGAATCAAGTGGGAATCACGAGGGAATGAGGTGTCAATCACGTGGGAATCACGTGGGAATCATGTGGGAATGACGTGTCAATCCCATGGGTATCACATGGGAATCACGTGGGAATCATGTGGGAATCATGTGTCAATCACGTAGGAATCACGTATCAATCACGTGGGAATCACTTGGGAATCACGTGCCAATCACGTGTCAATCACGTGGGAATCACGTGGGAATCACGTGGGAGTCACGTGGATATCAAGTGGGAATCCCGTGGGAATCACGGGGGAATCACGTGTCAATCACGTGGGAATCAAGTGGGAATCACGTGTAAATCACGTGGGAATCACGTGGAAATCATGTGTCAATCATGTGTCAATCACGTGGTAATCACGTGGGATCACGTGGGAATCATGTGACAATCATTTGTGAATCACGTGGTAATCACGTGTAAATCACGTGGGAATCACGTGGGAATCACAAGGAAATCACGTGTCATTCACGTGGGAATCACGTGTCAATCACGATGGAATCACTTGGGAATCAAGTGTCAATCACGGGGGAATCACGTGGTAATCACGTGTAAATCATGTGGGAATCACGTGGGAATCACAAGGAAATCACGTGTCAATCACAAGGAAATCACGTGTCAATCATGTGGGAAACACGTGTCAATCACTTGGGAATCACGTGGGAATCACGTGTCAATCACGGGGGAATCACGTGTGAATCACGTGTCAATCACGTGGGAATCACGTGGGAATCATGTGGGAATCACGTGGGAATCACGTGTCAATCATGTGGGAATCACGTGGGAATCACGTGTCAATCACGTGGGAATCACTTGGGAAACACGTCGGAATCTCGTGCCAATCACGTGGGAATCACGTGGGAATCACGTGGGAATCACGTGGGAATTACGTGGGAATCACGTGTCAATCACGTGGGAATCACGTGGGAATCACGTGGGAATCACGTGACATTCATTTGGGAATCACGTGGGAATCAGGTGTCAATCACGTGGGATTCACGTGGGAATCACGTGGGAATCACGTGTCAACCACGTGTCAATCACGTGGGAATCACGTGGGAATCACGTGGGAATCCCGAGTCAATCACGGGGGAATCACGTGGGAATCACGTGGGAATCACGTGTCATTCACGTGGGAATCACGAGTCAATCACGAGGGAGTCACGTGGGAATCACGTGGGAATCCCGTGGAAATCACGTGGGAATCACTTGTCAATCACGAGTGAATCACGTGGGAATCACGTGTCAATCACGTGTCAATCACGTGGGAATCAAGTGGAAATCATGCATCAATCACGTGTCAATCACGTGGGAATCTCGGGGGAATCTCGTGGGAATCACGTGTCAATCACGTGGGAATAACGTGGGAATCACGTTTCAATCACTTGGGAATCACGTGGGAATCACGTGGAAAGCACGTGGGAAACACGTGTCAATCACTTGGGAATCACATGTGTATCACGTGATAATCACGTGGGAATCACGTGTAATTCACGTGGCAATCACGTGAGAATTACGTGGGAATCACGAGGGAATCAAGTGTCAATCACGTGGGAATCACGTGGGAAAAACTTGGGAATCACGTGTCAATCACGTGGGAATCACGAGGGAATCACGTGGGAATCATGTGAGAATCACGAGTGAATCACGTGTCAATCACGTGGGAATCATGTGGGAATTACGTGGGAATCACGTGTGGATCACGTGACAATCATTTGGGAATCACGTCGGAATCACGTGTCAATCACGTGGGAATCACGAGTGAATCACGTGTCAATCACGTGGGAATCATGTGGGAATTACGTGGGAATCACGTGTGGATCACGTGACAATCATTTGGGAATCACGTCGGAATCACGTGTCAATCACGTGGGAATCACGTGGGAATCACGTGTCAATCACGTGGGAATCATGTGGGAATTACGTGGGAATCACGTGCCAATCACGTGTCAATCACGTGGGAATCACGTGGGAATCACGTGTCAATCACGTGGGAGTCACGTGGATATCACGTGGGAATCACGTGGAAATCACGGGGGAATCACGTGTCAATCACGAGGGAATCACGTGGGAATCACGTGGGAATCACGTGGGAATCACGTGTCAATCACGTGGGAATCAAGTGGGAATCACGTGTAAATCACGTGGGAATCACGTGGAAATCATGTATCAATCATGTGTCAATCACGTGGTAATCACGTGGGAATCACGTGGGATCACGTGGGAATCATGTGACAATCATTTGTGAATCACGTGGTAATCACGTGTAAATCTCGTGGGAATCACGTGGGAATCACAAGGAAATCACGTGTCATTCACGTGGGAATCACGTGTCAATCACGATGGAATCACTTGGGAATCACGTGTCAATCACGGGGGAATCACGTGGTAATCACGTGTAAATCACGTGGGAATCACGTGGGAATCACAAGGAAATCACGTGTCAATCACAAGGAAATCACGTGTCAATCACATGGGAAACACGTGTCAATCACTTAGGAATCACGTGGGAATCACGTGTCAATCACGGGGGAATCACATGTGAATCACGTGTGAATCACGTGTCAATCACGTGGGAATCACGTGGGAATCATGTGGGAATCACGTGGGAATCACGTGTCAATCATGTGGGAATCACGTGGGAATCACGTGTCAATCACGTGGGAATCACGTGGGAATCACGTCGGAATCTCGTGCCAATCACGTGGGAATCACGTGGGAATCACGTGGGAATTACGTGGGAATCACGTGTCAATCACGTGGGAATCACGTGGGAATCACGTGACAATCATTTGGGAATCACGTGGGAATCAGGTGTCAATCATGTGGGAATCACGTGGGAATCACGTGGGAATCACGTGTCAATCACGTGTCAATCACGTGGGAATCACGTGGGAATCACGTGGGAATCCCGAGTCAATCACGGGGGAATCACGTGGGAATCACGTGGGAATCACGTGTCATTCAGGTGGGAATCACGAGTCAATCACGAGGGAGTCACGTGGGAATCACGTGGGAATCCCGTGGAAATCACGTGGGAATCACTTGTCAATCACGAGTGAATCACGTGGGAATCACGTGTCAGTCACGTGTCAATCACGTGGGAATCAAGTGGAAATCATGCATCAATCACGTGTCAATCACGTGGGAATCTCGAGGGAATCTCGTGGGAATCACGTGTCAATCACGTGGGAATAACGTGGGAATCACGTTTCAATCACTTGGGAATCACGTGGGAATCACGTGGAAAGCACGTGGGAAACACGTGTCAATCACTTGGGAATCACATGTGTATCACGTGATAATCACGTGGGAATCACGTGTAATTCACGTGGCAATCACGTGAGAATTACGTGGGAATCACGTGGGAATCAAGTGTCAATCACGTGGGAATCACGTGGGAAAAACTTGGGAATCACGTGTCAATCACGTGGGAATCACGAGGGAATCACGTGGGAATCATGTGAGAATCACGAGTGAATCACGTGTCAATCACGTGGGAATCATGTGGGAATTACGTGGGAATCACGTGTGGATCACGTGACAATCATTTGGGAATCACGTCGGTATCACGTGTCAATCACGTGGGAATCACGTGGGAATCACAAGGAAATCACGTGTCAATCACAAGGAAATCACGTGTCAATCACGTGGGAAACACGTGTCAATCAATTGGGAATCACGTGGGAATCACGTGTCAATCACGGGAAATCACGTGGGAATCACGTGGGAATCACATGGGAATCCCGAGTCAATCACGGGGGAATCACGTGGGAATCACGTGGGAATCACGTGTCATTCACGTGGGAATCACGAGTCAATCACGAGGGAATCATGTGGGAATCACGTGGGAATCCCGTGGAAATCACGTTTGAATCACTTGTTAATCACGAGTGAATCACGTGGGAATCACGTGTCAATCACGTGTCAATCACGTGGGAATCAAGTGGAAATCATGCATCAATCACGTGTCAATCACGTGGGAATCTCGGGGGAATCTCGTGGGAATCACGTGTCAATCACGTGGGAATAACATGGGAATCACGTTTCAATCACTTGGGAATCACGTGGGAATCACGTGGAAAGCACGTGGGAAACACGTGTCAATCACTTGGGAATCACATGTGTATCACGTGATAATCACGTGGGAATCACGTGTAATTCACGTGGCAATCACGTGAGAATTACGTGGGAATCACGAGGGAATCAAGTGTCAATCACGTGGAAATCACGTGGGAAAAACTTGGGAATCACGTGTCAATCACGTGGGAATCACGAGGGAATCACGTGGGAATCATGTGAGAATCACGAGTGAATCACGTGTCAATCACGTGGGAATCATGTGGGAATTACGTGGGAATCACGTGTGCATCACGTGACAATCATTTGGGAATCATGTCGGAATCACGTGTCAATCACGTGGGAATCACGAGTGAATCACGTGTCAATCACGTGGGAATCATGTGGGAATTACGTGGGAATCACGTGTGGATCACGTGACAATCATTTGGGAATCACGTCGGAATCACGTGTCAATCACGTGGGAATCACGTGGGAATCACGTGTCAATCACGTGGGAATCATGTGGGAATTACGTGGGAATCACGTGCCAATCACGTGTCAATCACGTGGGAATCACGTGGGAATCACGTGTCAATCACGTGGGAGTCACGTGGATATCACGTGGGAATCCCGTGGAAATCACGGGGGAATCACGTGTCAATCACGAGGGAATCACGTGGGAATCACGTGGGAATCACGTGGGAATCACGTGTCAATCACGTGGGAATCAAGTGGGAATCACGTGTAAATCACGTGGGAATCACGTGGAAATCATGTGTCAATCATGTGTCAATCACGTGGTAATCACGTGGGAATCACGTGGGATCACGTGGGAATCATGTGACAATCATTTGTGAATCACGTGGTAATCACGTCTAAATCACGTGGGAATCACGTGGGAATCACAAGGAAATCACGAGTCATTCACGTGGGAATCACGTGTCAATCACGATGGAATCACTTGGGAATCACGTGTCAATCACAGGGGAATCACGTGGTAATCACGTGTAAATCACGTGGGAATCACGTGGGAATCACAAGGAAATCATGTGTCAATCACAAGGAAATCACGTGTCAATCACGTGGGAAACACGTGTCAATCACTTGGGAATCACGTGGGAATCACGTGTCAATCACGGGGGAATCACGTGTGAATCACGTGTGAATCACGTGTCAATCACGTGGGAGTCACGTGGGAATCATGTGGGAATCACGTGGGAATCACGTGTCAATCATGTGGGAATCACGTGGCAATCACGTGTCAATCACGTGGGAATCACGTGGGAATCACGTCGGAATCTCGTGCCAATCACGTGGGAATCACGTGGGAATCACGTGGGAATCACGTGGGAATTACGTGGGAATCATGTGTCAATCACGTGGGAATCACGTGGGAATCACGTGACAATCATTTGGGAATCACGTGGGAATCAGGTGTCAATCACGTGGGAATCACGTGGGAATCACGTGGGAATCACGTGTCAATCACGTGTCAATCACGTGGGAATCACGTGGGAATCACGTGGGAATCCCGAGTCAATCACGGGGGAATCACGTGGGAATCACGTGGGAATCACGTGTCATTCACGTAGGAATCACGAGTCAATCACGAGGGAGTCACGTGGGAATCACGTGGGAATCCCGTGGAAATCACGTGGGAATCACTTGTCAATCACGAGTGAATCACGTGGGAATCACGTGTCAATCACGTGTCAATCACGTGGGAATCAAGTGGAAATCATGCATCAATCACGTGTCAATCATGTGGGAATCTCGGGGGAATCTCGTCGGAATCACGTGTCAATCACGTGGGAATAACGTGGGAATCACGTTTCAATCACTTGGGAATGACGTGGGAATCACGTGGAAAGCACGTGGGAAACACGTGTCAATCACTTGGGAATCACATGTGTATCACGTGATAATCACGTGGGAATCACGTGTAATTCACGTGGCAATCACGTGAGAATTACGTGGGAATCACGTGGGAATCAAGTGTCAATCACGTGGGAATCACGTGGGAAAAACTTGGGAATCACGTGTCAATCACGTGGGAATCACGAGGGAATCACGTGGGAATCATGTAAGAATCACGAGTGAATCACGTGTCAATCACGTGGGAATCATGTGGGAATTACGTGGGAATCACGTGTGGATCACGTGACAATCATTTGGGAATCACGTCGGAATCACGTGTCAATCACGTGGGAATCACGTGGGAATCACAAGGAAATCACGTGTCAATCACAAGGAAATCACGTGTCAATCATGTGGGAAACACGTGTCAATCACTTGGGAATCACGTGGGAATCACGTGTCAATCACGGGGAATCACGTGTGAATCACGTGTCAATCACGTGGGAATCACGTGGGAATCATGTGGGAATCACGTGGGAATCACGTGTCAATCATGTGGGAATCACGTGGGAATCACGTGTCAATCACGTGGGAATCACGTGGGAATCACAAGGAAATCATGTGTCAATCACAAGGAAATCACGTGTCAATATCGTGGGAAACACGTGTCAATCACTTGGGAATCACGTGGGAATCATGTGGGAATCACGTGGGAATCACGTGTCAATCATGTGGGAATCACGTGGGAATCACGTGTCAATCACGTGGGAATCACGTGGGAATCACGTCGGAATCTCGTGCCAATCACGTGGGAATCACGTGTCAATCACGTGGGAATCACGTGGGAATCACGTCGGAATTTCGTGCCAATCACGTGGGAATCACGTGGGAATCACGTGGGAATTACGTGGGAATCACGTGTCAATCACGTGGGAATCACGTGGGAATCACGTGACAATCATTTGGGAATCACGTGGGAATCAGGTGTCAATCATGTGGGAATCACGTGGGAATCACGTGGGAATCACGTGTCAATCACGTGTCAATCACGTGGGAATCACGTGGGAATCACGTGGGAATCCCGAGTCAATCACGGGGGAATCACGTGGGAATCACGTGGGAATCACGTGTCATTCAGGTGGGAATCACGAGTCAATCACGAGGGAGTCACGTGGGAATCACGTGGGAATCCCGTGGAAATCACGTGGGAATCACTTGTCAATCACGAGTGAATCACGTGGGAATCACGTGTCAGTCACGTGTCAATCACGTGGGAATCAAGTGGAAATCATGCATCAATCACGTGTCAATCACGTGGGAATCTCGAGGGAATCTCGTGGGAATCACGTGTCAATCACGTGGGAATAACGTGGGAATCACGTTTCAATCACTTGGGAATCACGTGGGAATCACGTGGAAAGCACGTGGGAAACACGTGTCAATCACTTGGGAATCACATGTGTATCACGTGATAATCACGTGGGAATCACGTGTAATTCACGTGGCAATCACGTGAGAATTACGTGGGAATCACGTGGGAATCAAGTGTCAATCACGTGGGAATCACGTGGGAAAAACTTGGGAATCACGTGTCAATCACGTGGGAATCACGAGGGAATCACGTGGGAATCATGTGAGAATCACGAGTGAATCACGTGTCAATCACGTGGGAATCATGTGGGAATTACGTGGGAATCACGTGTGGATCACGTGACAATCATTTGGGAATCACGTCGGTATCACGTGTCAATCACGTGGGAATCACGTGGGAATCACAAGGAAATCACGTGTCAATCACAAGGAAATCACGTGTCAATCACGTGGGAAACACGTGTCAATCAATTGGGAATCACGTGGGAATCACGTGTCAATCACGGGAAATCACGTGGGAATCACGTGGGAATCACATGGGAATCCCGAGTCAATCACGGGGGAATCACGTGGGAATCACGTGGGAATCACGTGTCATTCACGTGGGAATCACGAGTCAATCACGAGGGAATCACGTGGGAATCACGTTTGAATCACTTGTTAATCACGAGTGAATCACGTGGGAATCACGTGTCAATCACGTGTCAATCACGTGGGAATCAAGTGGAAATCATGCATCAATCACGTGTCAATCACGTGGGAATCTCGGGGGAATCTCGTGGGAATCACGTGTCAATCACGTGGGAATAACATGGGAATCACGTTTCAATCACTTGGGAATCACGTGGGAATCACGTGGAAAGCACGTGGGAAACACGTGTCAATCACTTGGGAATCACATGTGTATCACGTGATAATCACGTGGGAATCACGTGTAATTCACGTGGCAATCACGTGAGAATTACGTGGGAATCACGAGGGAATCAAGTGTCAATCACGTGGAAATCACGTGGGAAAAACTTGGGAATCACGTGTCAATCACGTGGGAATCACGAGGGAATCACGTGGGAATCATGTGAGAATCACGAGTGAATCACGTGTCAATCACGTGGGAATCATGTGGGAATTACGTGGGAATCACGTGTGCATCACGTGACAATCATTTGGGAATCACGTCGGAATCACGTGTCAATCACGTGGGAATCACGAGTGAATCACGTGTCAATCACGTGGGAATCATGTGGGAATTACGTGGGAATCACGTGTGGATCACGTGACAATCATTTGGGAATCACGTCGGAATCACGTGTCAATCACGTGGGAATCACGTGGGAATCACGTGTCAATCACGTGGGAATCATGTGGGAATTACGTGGGAATCACGTGCCAATCACGTGTCAATCACGTGGGAATCACGTGGGAATCACGTGTCAATCACGTGGGAGTCACGTGGATATCACGTGGGAATCCCGTGGAAATCACGGGGGAATCACGTGTCAATCACGAGGGAATCACGTGGGAATCACGTGGGAATCACGTGGGAATCACGTGTCAATCACGTGGGAATCAAGTGGGAATCACGTGTAAATCACGTGGGAATCACGTGGAAATCATGTGTCAATCATGTGTCAATCACGTGGTAATCACGTGGGAATCACGTGGGATCACGTGGGAATCATTTGACAATCATTTGTGAATCACGTGGTAATCACGTCTAAATCACGTGGGAATCACGTGGGAATCACAAGGAAATCACGAGTCATTCACGTGGGAATCACGTGTCAATCACGATGGAATCACTTGGGAATCACGTGTCAATCACGGGGGAATCACGTGGTAATCACGTGTAAATCACGTGGGAATCACGTGGGAATCACAAGGAAATCATGTGTCAATCACAAGGAAATCACGTGTCAATCACGTGGGAAACACGTGTCAATCACTTGGGAATCACGTGGGAATCACGTGTCAATCACGGGGGAATCACGTGTGAATCACGTGTGAATCACGTGTCAATCACGTGGGAATCACGTGGGAATCATGTGGGAATCACGTGGGAATCACGTGTCAATCATGTGGGAATCACGTGGCAATCACGTGTCAATCACGTGGGAATCACGTCGGAATCTCGTGCCAATCACGTGGGAATCACGTGGGAATCACGTGGGAATCACGTGGGAATTACGTGGGAATCATGTGTCAATCACGTGGGAATCACGTGGGAATCACGTGACAATCATTTGGGAATCACGTGGGAATCAGGTGTCAATCACGTGGGAATCACGTGGGAATCACGTGGGAATCACGTGTCAATCACGTGTCAATCACGTGGGAATCACGTGGGAATCACGTGGGAATCCCGAGTCAATCACGGGGGAATCACGTGGGAATCACGTGGGAATCACGTGTCATTCACGTAGGAATCACGAGTCAATCACGAGGGAGTCACGTGGGAATCACGTGGGAATCCCGTGGAAATCACGTGGGAATCACTTGTCAATCACGAGTGAATCACGTGGGAATCACGTGTCAATCACGTGTCAATCACGTGGGAATCAAGTGGAAATCATGCATCAATCACGTGTCAATCATGTGGGAATCTCGGGGGAATCTCGTCGGAATCACGTGTCAATCACGTGGGAATAACGTGGGAATCACGTTTCAATCACTTGGGAATGACGTGGGAATCACGTGGAAAGCACATGGGAAACACGTGTCAATCACTTGGGAATCACATGTGTATCACGTGATAATCACGTGGGAATCACGTGTAATTCACGTGGCAATCACGTGAGAATTACGTGGGAATCACGTGGGAATCAAGTGTCAATCACGTGGGAATCACGTGGGAAAAACTTGGGAATCACGTGTCAATCACGTGGGAATCACGAGGGAATCACGTGGGAATCATGTAAGAATCACGAGTGAATCACGTGTCAATCACGTGGGAATCATGTGGGAATTACGTGGGAATCACGTGTGGATCACGTGACAATCATTTGGGAATCACGTCGGAATCACGTGTCAATCACGTGGGAATCACGTGGGAATCACAAGGAAATCACGTGTCAATCACAAGGAAATCACGTGTCAATCATGTGGGAAACACGTGTCAATCACTTGGGAATCACGTGGGAATCACGTGTCAATCACGGGGAATCACGTGTGAATCACGTGTCAATCACGTGGGAATCACGTGGGAATCATGTGGGAATCACGTGGGAATCACGTGTCAATCATGTGGGAATCACGTGGGAATCACGTGTCAATCACGTGGGAATCACGTGGGAATCACAAGGAAATCATGTGTCAATCACAAGGAAATCACGTGTCAATATCGTGGGAAACACGTGTCAATCACTTGGGAATCACGTGGGAATCACGTGTCAATCACGGGGGAATCACGTGTTAATCACGTGTGAATCACGTGTCAATCACGTGGGAATCACGTGGGAATCATGTGGGAATCACGTGGGAATCACATGGGAATCACGTGGGAATCCCGAGTCAATCACGGGGGAATCACGTGTGAATCACGGGGGAATCACGTGTGAATCACGTGTGAATCACGTGTCAATCACGTGGGAATCACGTGGGAATTACGTGGGAATCACGTGGGAATCACGTGGGAATCACGTGACAATCATTTGGGAATCACGTGGGAATCAGGTGTCAATCACGTGGGAATCACGTGGGAATCACGTGTCAATCACGGGGGAATCACGTGTGAATCACGTGTGAATCACGTGTCAATCACGTGGGAATCACGTGGGAATTACGTGGGAATCACGTGGGAATCACGTGGGAATCACGTGACAATCATTTGGGAATCACGTGGGAATCAGGTGTCAATCACGTGGGAATCACGTGGGAATCACGTGTCAATCACGTGGGAATCACGTGGGAATCACGTGGGAATCCCGAGTCAATCACGAGGGAATCACGTGGGAATCACGTGGGAATCACGTGGGAATCCCGAGT
This sequence comes from Muntiacus reevesi, assembly GCF_963930625.1. Classification (NCBI taxonomy): domain Eukaryota; kingdom Metazoa; phylum Chordata; class Mammalia; order Artiodactyla; family Cervidae; genus Muntiacus; species Muntiacus reevesi. The sequence continues at coordinate 1,137,073 of NW_027078022.1, read as the reverse complement.
CAATCACGGGGGAATCACGTGGGAATCACGTGTCAATCACGTGGGAATCACGTGGGAATCACGTGGGAATCCCGAGTCAATCACGGGGGAATCACGTGGGAATCACGTGGGAATCACGTGGGAATCCCGAGTCAATCACGGGGGAATCACGTGGGAATCACGTGGGAATCACGTGTCAATCATGTGGGAATCTCGTGGGAATCACGTGTCAATCACGTGGGAATAACGTGGAAATCACGTGTCAATCACTTGGGAATCATGTGGGAATCACGTGGAAAGCACGTGGAAAACACGTGTCAATCACTTGGGAATCACATGGGTATCACGTGATAATCACGTGGGAATCAAGTGTAATTCACGTGGCAATCACGTGAGAATTACGTGGGAATCACGTGGGAATCACGTTTCAATCACATGGGAATCACGTGGGAATCATGCGTCCATCACGTGGGAATCACGTGGGAATCACGTGGGAATCACGTGTCAATCACGTGGGAATCAGGTGGGAATAACGTGGGAATCACGTGTCAATCAGGAGGGAATCACGTGGGAATCACGTGGGAATCACGTGTCAATCACGTGGGAATCAAGTGGGAATAACGTGGGTATCACGTGTCAATGAGGTGGGAATCAAATGGGAATCACGTGGGAATCACGTGTCAATCACGTGGGAATCATGTGGGAATTACGTGACAATCACGAGTTAACAACGTGGGAATCACGTGGAAATCACATTAAATCACTTGGGCATCACGTGGGCATCACATGGGAATCATTTAGGAATCACGTGGTAATCACGTGTGAATCACGTTGGAATCATGCGTCAATCACGTGGGAATCACATGGGAGTCACGTGGGATTCACGTGGTAATCACGTTACAATCATGTGGGAATTACGTGTCAATCATGTGGGAATCACGTAGGAATCACGTGTCATTCATGTGGGAAACACGTGGGAATCACATGGGAATCACGTGGTAGTCACATCTCAATCACGTGTGAATCACGAGGGAATCACGTGTCAATCACGTGGGAATCACCTTGGAATCACAGGGTAATCACCTGTCATTCACGTGGGAATCATGTGGGCATCACGTAGGAATCATGTGGGAATCAGGTGTCAATCACGTGGGAATCACTTGGGAATCACGGGTCAATCATGTGGGAATCACGTGGAATCAGGCATCAATAATGTGGGAATCACGTGGGAATCACGTGGGAATCACGTGGGAATCACGTGGGAATCACGTGGGAATCACGAGTCAATCACGTGGGAATCACGTGGGAATCACGGCTAATTCACATGGATATCAAATGGGAATCTCGTGTCAATCAAGTTGGGATCACGTAGGAATGACGTGTCAATCACGTGGGCGTCACGTGGGAATCGTTTGGGAATCACGTGGGAATCACGTGGGAATCACGAGGGAATGAGGTGTCAATCACGTGGGAATCACGTGGGAATCATGTGGGAATGACGTGTCAATCCCATGGGTATCACATGGGAATCACGTGGGAATCATGTGGGAATCACGTGTCAATCACGTAGGAATCACGTATCAATCACGTGGGAATCACTTGGGAATCACGTGCCAATCACGAGTCAATCACGTGGGAATCACGTGGGAATCACGTGTCAATCACGTGGGAGTCACGTGGATATCACGTGGGAATCCCGTGGAAATCACGGGGGAATCACGTGTCAATCACGAGGGAATCACGTGTGAATCACGTGGGAATCAAGTGGGAATCACGTGTAAATCACGTGGGAATCACGTGGGAATCACGTGTCAATCATGTGTCAATCACGTGGGAATCACGTGTCAATCATGTGTCAATCACGTGGTAATCACGTGGGAATCACGTGGGATCACGAGGGAATCACGTGACAATCATTTGTGAATCACGTGGTAATCACGTGTAAATCACGTGGGAATCACGTGGGAATCACAAGGAAATCACGTGTCATTCACGTGGGAATCACGTGTCAATCACGATGGAATCACTTGGGAATCACGTGTCAATCACGGGGGAATCACGTGGTAATCACGTGTAAATCACGTGGGAATCACGTGGGAATCACAAGGAAATCACGTGTCAATCACAAGGAAATCACGTGTCAATCACGTGGGAAACACGTGTCAATCACTTGGGAATCACGTGGGAATCACATGTCAATCACCGGGGAATCACGTGTGAATCACGTGTGGATCACGTGTCAATCACGTGGGAATCACGTGGGAATCATGTGGGAATCACGTGGGAATCACGTGTCAATCATGTGGGAATCACGTGGGAATCACGTGTCAATCAGGTGGGAATCACGTGGGAATCAGGTCGGAATCTCGTGCCAATCACGTGGGAATCACGTGGGAATCACGTGGGAATCACGTGGAAATCACGTGGGAATCACGTGTCAATCACGTGGGAATCACGTGGGAATCACGTGACAAACATTTGGGAATCACGTGGGAATCAGGTGTCAATCACGTGGGAATCACGTGGGAATCACGTGGGAATCACGTGTCAATCACGTGTCAATCACGTGGGAATCACGTGGGAATCACGTGGGAATCCGGAGTCAATCACGGGGGAATCACGTGGGAATCACGAGTCAATCACGAGGGAGTCACGTGGGAATCACGTGGGAATCCCGTGGAAATCACGTGGGAATCACTTGTCAATCACGAGTGAATCACGTGGGAATCACGTGTCAATCACGTGTCAATCACGTGGGAATCAACTGGAAATCATGCATCAATCACGTGTCAATCACGTGGGAATCTCGGGGGAATCTCGTGGGAATCACGTGTCAATCACGTGGGAATAATGTGGGAATCACGTGTCAATCATTTGGGAATCACGTGGGAATCACGTGGAAAGCACGTGGGAAACACGTGTCAATCACTTGGGAATCACATGTGTATCACGTGATAATCACGTGGGAATCACGTGTAATTCACGTGGCAATCACGTGAGAATTACGTGGGAATCACGTGGGAATCAAGTGTCAATCACGTGGGAATCACGTGGGAAAAACTTGGGAATCACGTGTCAATCACCTGGGAATCACGAGGGAATCACGTGGGAATCATGTGGAATCACGAGTGAATCACGTGTCAATAACGTGGGAATCATGTGGGAATTACATGGGAATCACGTGTGGATCACGTGACAATCATTTGGGAATCACGTCGGAATCATGTGTCAATCATGTGGGAATCACGTGGGAATCACGTGTCAATCACGTGGGAATCATGTGGGAATTACGTGGGAATCACGTGTGGATCACGTGGTAATCATTTAGGAATCACGTTGGAATCACGTGTGAATCACGTTGGAATCATGCGTCAATCACGTGTGAATCACATGGGAGTCACGTGGGATTCACGTGGTAATCACGTGGCAATCATGTGGGAATTACGTGTCAATCATGTGGGAATCACGTAGGAATCACGTGTCATTCATGTGGGAATAACGTGGGAATCACATGGGAATCACGTGGTAATCACATCTCATTCACGTGTGAATCACCAGGGAATCACATGGTAATCACGTGTCATTCACGTGGGAATCACGTGGGGATCACGTGGGAATCATGTGGGAATCAGGTGTCAATCACGTGGGAATCACAAGGGAAACAAGAGGGAAACACGTGTCAATCACTTGGGAATCACGTGTGAGTCACGTGGGAATCACATGGGAATCACGTGTCAATAATGTGGGAATCACGTGGGAATCAGGTGGGAATCACGTGGGAATCACATGGGAATCACGTGGGAATCACGAGTCAATCACGTGGGAATCACGTGGGAATCACGTCTAATTCACGTGGATATCAAATGGGAATCTCGTGTCAGTCAAGTTGGAATCACGTGGGAATGACGTGTCAATCACGTGGGCATAACGTGGGAATCGTTTGGTAATCACGTTGGAATCACGTGAAATCACGTGGAAATGAAGTGTCAATCACGTGGGAATCACGTGGGAATCACGGGGTAATCACGTGTCAATCCCATCCGTATCACGTGGGAATCACGTGGGAATCATGTGGGTATCACGTGTCAATCACGTAGGAATCACGTGTCAATCACGTGGGAATCACGTGTCAATCACGTGGGAAACACGTGGGAATCACGTGGGAATCACGTGTGGATCACGTGACAGTCATTTGGGAATCACGTGGGAATCACGTGTCAATCACGTGGGAATCACGTGGGAATCACGTGTCAATCACTTGGGAGTCACGTGGATATCACGTGGGAATCCCGTGGAAATCACGGGGGAATCACGTGTCAATCACGAGGGAATCACGTGGGAATCACGTGTAAATCACGTGGGAAACACGTGTCAATCACGTGGGAATCACATGGGATTCACGTGGGAATCACGTGTTAATCACGTGTAAATCACGTGGGAATCACGTGGGAATCACGTGTCAATCACGTGGGAATCACGTGGGAATCACGAGTCAATCACGTGGGAGTCACGTGGATATCACGTGGAAATCCCGTGGAAATCACGGGGGAATCACGTGTCAATCACGAGGGAATCACGTGGGAATCACGTGGGAATCACGTGGGAATCACGTGTCAATCACGTGGGAATCACGTGGGAATAACGTGGGAATCAGGTGTCAATCAGGAGGGAATCACGTGGGAATCACGTGGGAATCACGTGTAAATCACGTGGGAATCAAGTGGGATAAACGTGGGTATCACTTGTCAATGAGGTGGGAATCAAATGGGAATCACATGGGAATCACGTGTCAATCACGTGGGAATCATGTGGGAATTACGTGACAATCACGAGTTAACAACGTGGGAATCACGTGGAAATCACCTTAAACCACGTGGGCATCACGTGGGCATCACATGGGAATCATTTAGGAATCACGTGGTAATCACGTGTGAATCACGTTGGAATCATGCGTCAATCACGTGGGAATCACATGGGAGTCACGTGGGATTCACGTGTTAATCACGTTACAATCATGTGGGAATTACGTGTCAATCATGTGGGAATCACGTAGGAATCACGTGTCATTCATGTGGGAAATACGTGGGAATCACATGGGAATCACGTGGTAGTCACATCTCAATCACGTGTGAATCACGAGGGAATCAAGTGTCAATCACGTGGGAATCACCTGGGAATCACAGGGTAATCACCTGTCATTCACGTGGGAATCATGTGGGCATCACGTAGGAATCATGTGGGAATCAGGTGTCAATCACGTGGGAATCACTTGGGAAACAAGTGGGAATCACGTGTCAATCACTTGGGAATCACGGGTCAATCATGTGGGTATCACGTGGAATCAGGCATGAATAATGTGGGAATCACGTGGGAATCACGTGGGAATCACGTGGGAATCACGTGGGAATCACGAGTCAATCACGTGGGATTCACGTGGGAATCACGGCTAATTCACATGGATATCAAATGGGAATCTCGTGTCAATCAAGTTGGAATCACGTAGGAATGACGTGTCAATCACGTGGGCGTCACGTGGGAATCGTTTGGGAATCACGTGGGAATCACGTGGGAATCACGAGGGAATGAGGTGTCAATCACGTGGGAATCACGTGGGAATCATGTGGGAATGACGTGTCAATCCCATGGGTATCACATGGGAATCACGTGGGAATCATGTGGGAATCACGTGTCAATCACGTAGGAATCACGTATCAATCACGTGGGAATCACTTGGGAATCACGTGCCAATCACGAGTCAATCACGTGGGAATCACGTGGGAATCACGTGTCAATCACGTGGGAGTCACGTGGATATCACGTGGGAATCCCGTGGAAATCACGGGGGAATCACGTGTCAATCACGAGGGAATCACGTGTGAATCACGTGGGAATCAAGTGGGAATCACGTGTAAATCACGTGGGAATCACGTGGGAATCACGTGTCAATCATGTGTCAATCACGTGGGAATCACGTGTCAATCATGTGTCAATCACGTGGTAACCACGTGGGAATCACGTGGGATCACGTGGGAATCACGTGACAATCATTTGTGAATCACGTGGTAATCACGTGTAAATCACGTGGGAATCACGTGGGAATCACAAGGAAATCACGTGTCATTCACGTGGGAATCACGTGTCAATCACGATGGAATCACTTGGGAATCACGTGTCAATCACGGGGGAATCACGTGGTAATCACGTGTAAATCACGTGGGAATCACGTGGGAATCACAAGGAAATCACGTGTCAATCACAAGGAAATCACGTGTCAATCACGTGGGAAACACGTGTCAATCACTTGGGAATCACGTGGGAATCACGTGTCAATCACGGGGGAATCACGTGTGAATCACGTGTGGATCACGTGTCAATCACGTGGGAATCACGTGGGAATCATGTGGGAATCACGTGGGAATCACGTGTCAATCATGTGGGAATCACGTGGGAATCACGTGTCAATCACGTGGGAATCAAGTGGGAATAAAGAGGGTATCACGTGTCAATGAGGTGGGAATCAAATGGGAATCCCGTGGGAATCACGTGTCAATCACGTTGGAATCATGTGGGAATTACGTGACAATCACGAGTTAACAACGTGGGAATCACGTGGAAATCACATTAAATCACGTGGGCATCACGTGGGCATCACATGGGAATCATTTAGGAATCACGTGGTAATCACGTGTGAATCACGTTGGAATCATGCGTCAATCACGTGGGAATCACATGGGAGTCACGTGGGATTCACGTGGTAATCACGTTACAATCATGTGGGAATTACGTGTCAATCATGTGGGAATCACGTAGGAATCACGTGTCATTCATGTGGGAAACACGTGGGAATCACATGGGAATCACGTGGTAGTCACATCTCAATCACGTGTGAATCACGAGGGAATCACGTGTCAATCACGTGGGAATCACCTGGGAATCACAGGGTAATCACCTGTCATTCACGTGGGAATCATGTGGGCATCACGTAGGAATCATGTGGGAATCAGGTGTCAATCACGTGGGAATCACTTGGAAACAAGTGGGAATCACGTGTCAATCACTTGGGAATCACGGGTCTATCATGTGGGAGTCACGTGGAATCAGGCATCAATAATGTGGGAATCACGTGGGAATCACGTGGGAATCACGTGGGAATCACGTGGGAATCACGTGGGAATCACGAGTCAATCACGTGGGAATCACGTGGGAATCACGGCTAATTCACATGGATATCAAATGGGAATCTCGTGTCAATCAAATTGGAATCACGTAGGAATGACGTGTCAATCACGTGGGCGTCACGTGGGAATCGTTTGGGAATCACGTGGGAATCACGTGGGAATCACGAGGGAATGAGGTGTCAATCACGTGGGAATCACGTGGGAATCATGTGGGAATGACGTGTCAATCCCATGGGTATCACACGGGAATCACGTGGGAATCATGTGGGAATCACGTGTCAATCACATAGGAATCACGTATCAATCACGTGGGAATCACTTGGGAATCACGTGCCAATCACGAGTCAATCACGTGGGAATCACGTGGGAATCACGTGTCAATCACGTGGGAGTCACGTGGATATCACGTGGGAATCCCGTGGAAATCACGGGGGAATCACGTGTCAATCACGAGGGAATCACGTGTGAATCACGTGGGAATCAAGTGGGAATCACGTGTAAATCACGTGGGAATCACGTGTCAATCATGTGTCAATCACGTGGGAATCACGTGTCAATCATGTGTCAATCACGTGGTAATCACGTGGGAATCACGTGGGATCACGTGGGAATCACGTGACAATCATTTGTGAATCACGGGGTAATCACGTGTAAATCACGTGGGAATCACGTGGGAATCACAAGGAAATCACGTGTCATTCACGTGGGAATCACGTGTCAATCACGATGGAATCACTTGGGAATCACATGTCAATCACGGGGGAATCACGTGGTAATCACGTGTAAATCACGTGGGAATCACGTGGGAATCACAAGGAAATCACGTGTCAATCACAAGAAAATCACGTGTCAATCACGTGGGAAACACGTGTCAATCACTTGGGAATCACGTGGGAATCACGTGTCAATCACGGGGGAATCACGTGTGAATCACGTGTGGATCACGTGTCAATCACGTGGGAATCACGTGGGAATCATGTGGGAATCACGTGGGAATCACGTGTCAATCATGTGGGAATCACGTGGGAATCACGTGTCAGTCACGTGGGAATCACGTGGGAATCAGGACAGAATCTCGTGCCAATCACGAGGGAATCACGTGGGAATCACGTGGGAATCACGTGGGAATCACGTGGGAATTACGTGGGAATCACGTGTCAATCACGTGGGAATCACGTGGGAATCACGTGGGAATCACATGACAAACATTTGGGAATCACGTGGGAATCAGGTGTCAATCACGTGGGAATCACGTGGGAATCACGTGGGAATCACGTGTCAATCACGTGTCAATCACGGGGGAATCACGTGGGAATCACGTGGGAATCACGTGGGAATCACGAGTCAATCACGAGGGAGTCACGTGGGAATCACGTGGGAATCCCGTGGAAATCACGTGGGAATCACTTGTCAATCACGAGTGAATCACGTGGGAATCACGTGTCAATCACGTGTCAATCACGTGGGAATCAACTGGACATCATGCATCAATCACGTGTCAATCACGTGGGAATCTCGGGGGAATCTCGTGGGAATCACGTGTCAATCACGTGGGAATAACGTGGGAATCACATGTCAATCACTTGGGAATCACGTGGGAATCACGTGGAAAGCACGTGGGAAACACGTGTCAATCACTTGGGAATCACATGTGTATCACGTGATAATCACGTGGGAATCACGTGTAATTCACGTGGCAATCACGTGAGAATTACGTGGGAATCACGTGGGAATCAAGTGTCAATCACGTGGGAATCACGTGGGAAAAACTTGGGAATCACGTGTGAATCACCTGGGAATCACGAGGGAATCACGTGGGAATCATGTGGGAATCACGAGTGAATCACGTGTCAATAACGTGGGAATCATGTGGGAATTACGTGGGAATCACGTGTGGATCACGTGACAATCATTTGGGAATCACGTCGGAATCATGTGTCAATCATGTGGGAATCACGTGGGAATCACATGTCAATCACGTGGGAATCATGTGGGAATTACGTGGGAATCACGTGTGGATCACGTGGTAATCGTTTAGGAATCACGTAGGAATCACGTGTGAATCACGTTGGAATCATGCGTCAATCACGTGGGAATCACATGGGAGTCACGTGGGATTCACGTGGTAATCACGTGGCAATCATGTGGGAACTACGTGTCAATCACGTGGGAATCACGTAGGAATCACGTGTCATTCATGTGGGAATAACGTGGGAATCACATGGAAATCACGTGGTAATCACATCTCATTCACGTGTGAATCACCAGGGAATCACATGGTAATCACGTGTCATTCACGTGGGAATCACGTGGGCATCACGTGGGAATCATGTGGGAATCAGGTGTCAATCACGTGGGAATCACAAGGGAAACAAGTGGGAAACACGTGTCAATCACTTGGGAATCACGTGTGAGTCACGTGGGAATCACATGGGAATCACGTGTCAATCATGTGGGAATCACGTGGAATCATGCATCAATAATGTGGGAATCACGTGGGAATCAGGTGGGAATCACGTGGGAATCACATGGGAATCACGTGGGAATCACGAGTCAATCACGTGGGAATCACGTGGGAATCACGTCTAATTCACGTGGATATCAAATGGGAATATCGTGTCAATCAAGTTGGAATCACGTGGGAATGACGTGTCAATCACGTGGGCATAACGTGGGAATCGTTTGGTAATCACGTTGGAATCACGTGAAATCACGTGGAAATGAAGTGTCAATCACGTGGGAATCACGTGAGAATCACGGGGTAATCACGTGTCAATCCCATCCGTATCACGTGGGAATCACGTGGGAATCATGTGGGTATCACGTGTCAATCACGTAGGAATCACGTGTCAATCACGTGGGAATCACGTGGGAATCACGTGTCAATCACGTGGGAGTCACGTGGATATCACGTGGGAATCCCGTGGAAATCACGGGGGAATCACGTGTCAATCACGAGGGAATCACGTCGGAATCACGTGTCAATCACGTGGGAAACACGTGTCAATCACGTGGGAATCACATGGGATTCACGTGGGAATCACGTGTTAATCACGTGTAAATCACGTGGGAATCACGTGGTAATCACGTGTCAATCACGTGGGAATCACGTGGGAATCACGAGTCAATCACTTGGGAGTCACGTGGATATCACGTGGGAATCCCGTGGAAATCACGGGGGAATCACGTGTCAATCACGAGGGAATCACGTGGGAATCACGTGTCAATCACGTGGGAAACACGTGTCAATCACGTGGGAATCACGTGGGAATCACGTGGGAATCACGTGTGAATCACGTGTCAATCACGTGGGAATCACGTGGGAATCACGTGTCAATCACGTGGGAATCTCGTGGAAATGAAGTGTAAATCACGGGGGAATCACTTGTCAATCACGAGGGAATCACGTGGGAATATCGTGTCAATCACGTGGGAATCACGTGGGAATCACGTGTGAATCACGTGTCAATCACGTGGGAATCACATGGGAATCACGCCTCAATCACGTGGGAATCACGTGGGATTCACGTGTCAATCACGTGGAAATCACGAGGGAGTCACGTGGGAATCACGTGTTAATCACGGGGAAATCACGTGGCAAACACTTGGGACTCACGTGGGAATCACATTTGAATCACGTATCAATCACGTGGGAATCACGTGGGAATCACGTGGGAATCACGTGGGAATCACATGTCAATCATGTGGGAATCACGTTGGAATCATCTGGGAATCACGTGGGAATGACGTGAAAATCATTAGGGAATCACGTGGGAATCACGTGTCAATCACGGGGGAATCACTTGTGAATCACGTGTGAATCACGTGTCAATCACGTGGGAATCACGTGGGAATCATGTGGGAATCACGTGGGAATCACCTGTCAATCATGTGGGAATCACGTGGGAATCACGTGTCAATCACGTGGGAATCACGTGGGAATCACAAGGAAATCACGAGTCATTCACGTGGGAATCACGTGTCAATCACGATGGAATCACTTGGGAATCACGTGTCAATCACGGGGGAATCACGTGGTAATCACGTGTAAATCACGTGGGAATCACGTGGGAATCACAAGGAAATCACGTGTCAATCACAAGGAAATCACGTGTCAATCACGTGGGAAACACGTGTCAATCACTTGGGAATCACGTGGGAATCACGTGTCAATCACGGGGGAATCACGTGTGAATCACGTGTGGATCACGTGTCAATCACGTGGGAATCACGTGGGAATCATGTGGGAATCACGTGGGAATCACGTGTCAATCATGTGGGAATCACGTGGGAATCACGTGTCAATCACGTGGGAATCAAGTGGGAATAAAGTGGGTATCACGTGTCAATGAGGTGGGAATCAAATGGGAATCCCGTGGGAATCACGTGTCAATCACGTTGGAATCATGTGGGAATTACGTGACAATCACGAGTTAACAACGTGGGAATCACGTGGAAATCACATTAAATCACGTGGGCATCACGTGGGCATCACATGGGAATCATTTAGGAATCACGTGGTAATCACGTGTGAATCACGTTGGAATCATGCGTCAATCACGTGGGAATCACATGGGAGTCACGTGGGATTCACGTGGTAATCACGTTACAATCATGTGGGAATTACGTGTCAATCATGTGGGAATCACGTAGGAATCACGTGTCATTCATGTGGGAAACACGTGGGAATCACATGGGAATCACGTGGTAGTCACATCTCAATCACGTGTGAATCACGAGGGAATCACGTGTCAATCACGTGGGAATCACCTGGGAATCACAGGGTAATCACCTGTCATTCACGTGGGAATCATGTGGGCATCACGTAGGAATCATGTGGGAATCAGGTGTCAATCACGTGGGAATCACTTGGAAACAAGTGGGAATCACGTGTCAATCACTTGGGAATCACGGGTCTATCATGTGGGAATCACGTGGAATCAGGCATCAATAATGTGGGAATCACGTGGGAATCACGTGGGAATCACGTGGGAATCACGTGGGAATCACGTGGGAATCACGAGTCAATCACGTGGGAATCACGTGGGAATCACGGCTAATTCACATGGATATCAAATGGGAATCTCGTGTCAATCAAATTGGAATCACGTAGGAATGACGTGTCAATCACGTGGGCGTCACGTGGGAATCGTTTGGGAATCACGTGGGAATCACGTGGGAATCACGAGGGAATGAGGTGTCAATCACGTGGGAATCACGTGGGAATCATGTGGGAATGACGTGTCAATCCCATGGGTATCACACGGGAATCACGTGGGAATCATGTGGGAATCACGTGTCAATCACATAGGAATCACGTATCAATCACGTGGGAATCACTTGGGAATCACGTGCCAATCACGAGTCAATCACGTGGGAATCACGTGTCAATCACGTGGGAGTCACGTGGATATCACGTGGGAATCCCGTGGAAATCACGGGGGAATCACGTGTCAATCACGAGGGAATCACGTGTGAATCACGTGGGAATCAAGTGGGAATCACGTGTAAATCACGTGGGAATCACGTGTCAATCATGTGTCAATCACGTGGGAATCACGTGTCAATCATGTGTCAATCACGTGGTAATCACGTGGGAATCACGTGGGATCACGTGGGAATCACGTGACAATCATTTGTGAATCACGTGGTAATCACGTGTAAATCACGTGGGAATCACGTGGGAATCACAAGGAAATCACGTGTCATTCACGTGGGAATCACGTGTCAATCACGATGGAATCACTTGGGAATCACATGTCAATCACGGGGGAATCACGTGGTAATCACGTGTAAATCACGTGGGAATCACGTGGGAATCACAAGGAAATCACGTGTCAATCACAAGAAAATCACGTGTCAATCACGTGGGAAACACGTGTCAATCACTTGGGAATCACGTGGGAATCACGTGTCAATCACGGGGGAATCACGTGTGAATCACGTGTGGATCACGTGTCAATCACGTGGGAATCACGTGGGAATCATGTGGGAATCACGTGGGAATCACGTGTCAATCATGTGGGAATCACGTGGGAATCACGTGTCAATCACGTGGGAATCACGTGGGATTCAGGACAGAATCTCGTGCCAATCACGAGGGAATCACGTGGGAATCACGTGGGAATCACGTGGGAATCACGTGGGAATCACGTGGGAATCACATGACAAACATTTGGGAATCACGTGGGAATCAGGTGTCAATCACGTGGGAATCACGTGGGAATCACGTGGGAATCACGTGTCAATCACGTGTCAATCACGTGGGAATCACGTGGGAATCACGTGGGAATCCCGAGTCAATCACGGGGGAATCACGTGGGAATCACGTGGGAATCACGTGGGAATCACGAGTCAATCACGAGGGAGTCACGTGGGAATCACGTGGGAATCCCGTGGAAATCACGTGGGAATCACTTGTCAATCACGAGTGAATCACGTGGGAATCACGTGTCAATCACGTGTCAATCACGTGGGAATCAACTGGACATCATGCATCAATCACGTGTCAATCACGTGGGAATCTCGGGGGAATCTCGTGGGAATCACGTGTCAATCACGTGGGAATAACGTGGGAATCACGTGTCAATCACTTGGGAATCACGTGGGAATCACGTGGAAAGCACGTGGGAAACACGTGTCAATCACTTGGGAATCACATGTGTATCACGTGATAATCACGTGGGAATCACGTGTAATTCACGTGGCAATCACGTGAGAATTACGTGGGAATCACGTGGGAATCAAGTGTCAATCACGTGGGAATCACGTGGGAAAAACTTGGGAATCACGTGTGAATCACCTGGGAATCACGAGGGAATCACGTGGGAATCATGTGGGAATCACGAGTGAATCACGTGTCAATAACGTGGGAATCATGTGGGAATTACGTGGGAATCACGTGTGGATCACGTGACAATCATTTGGGAATCACGTCGGAATCATGTGTCAATCATGTGGGAATCACGTGGGAATCACATGTCAATCACGTGGGAATCATGTGGGAATTACGTGGGAATCACGTGTGGATCACGTGGTAATCGTTTAGGAATCACGTAGGAATCACGTGTGAATCACGTTGGAATCATGCCTCAATCACGTGGGAATCACATGGGAGTCACGTGGGATTCACGTGGTAATCACGTGGCAATCATGTGGGAATTACGTGTCAATCACGTGGGAATCACGTAGGAATCACGTGTCATTCATGTGGGAATAACGTGGGAATCACATGGAAATCACGTGGTAATCACATCTCATTCACGTGTGAATCACCAGGGAATCACATGGTAATCACGTGTCATTCACGTGGGAATCACGTGGGCATCACGTGGGAATCATGTGTGAATCAGGTGTCAATCACGTGGGAATCACAAGGGAAACAAGTGGGAAACACGTGTCAATCACTTGGGAATCACGTGTGAGTCACGTGGGAATCACATGGGAATCACGTGTCAATCATGTGGGAATCACGTGGAATCATGCATCAATAATGTGGGAATCACGTGGGAATCAGGTGGGAATCACGTGGGAATCACATGGGAATCACGTGGGAATCACGAGTCAATCACGTGGGAATCACGTGGGAATCACGTCTAATTCACGTGGATATCAAATGGGAATATCGTGTCAATCAAGTTGGAATCACGTGGGAATGACGTGTCAATCACGTGGGCATAACGTGGGAATCGTTTGGTAATCACGTTGGAATCACGTGAAATCACGTGGAAATGAAGTGTCAATCACGAGGGAATCACGTGAGAATCACGGGGTAATCACGTGTCAATCCCATCCGTATCACGTGGGAATCACGTGGGAATCATGTGGGTATCACGTGTCAATCACGTAGGAATCACGTGTCAATCACGTGGGAATCACGTGGGAATCACGTGTCAATCACGTGGGAGTCACGTGGATATCACGTGGGAATCCCGTGGAAATCACGGGGGAATCACGTGTCAATCACGAGGGAATCACGTCGGAATCACGTGTCAATCACGTGGGAAACACGTGTCAATCACGTGGGAATCACATGGGATTCACGTGGGAATCACGTGTTAATCACGTGTAAATCACGTGGGAATCACGTGGTAATCACGTGTCAATCACGTGGGAATCACGTGGGAATCACGAGTCAATCACTTGGGAGTCACGTGGATATCACGTGGGAATCCCGTGGAAATCACGGGGGAATCACGTGTCAATCACGAGGGAATCACGTGGGAATCACGTGTCAATCACGTGGGAAACACGTGTCAATCACGTGGGAATCACGTGGGAATCACGTGGGAATCACGTGTGAATCACGTGTCAATCACGTGGGAATCACGTGGGAATCACGTGTCAATCACGTGGGAATCTCGTGGAAATGAAGTGTAAATCACGGGGGAATCACTTGTCAATCACGAGGGAATCACGTGGGAATATCGTGTCAATCACGTGGGAATCACGTGGGAATCACGTGTGAATCACGTGTCAATCACGTGGGAATCACGTGGGAATCACGCCTCAATCACGTGGGAATCACGTGGGATTCACGTGTCAATCACGTGGAAATCACGAGGGAGTCACGTGGGAATCACGTGTTAATCACGGGGAAATCACGTGGCAAACACATGGGACTCACGTGGGAATCACATTTGAATCACGTATCAATCACGTGGGAATCACGTGGGAATCACGTGGGAATCACGTGGGAATCACATGTCAATCATGTGGGAATCACGTTGGAATCATCTGGGAATCACGTGGGAATGACGTGAAAATCATTAGGGAATCACGTGGGAATCACGTGTCAATCACGGGGGAATCACGTGTGAATAACGTGTGAATCACGTGTCAATCACGTGGGAATCACGTGGGAATCATGTGGGAATCACGTGGGAATCACCTGTCAATCATGTGGGAATCACGTGGGAATCACGTGTCAATCACGTGGGAATCACGGCGGAATCTCGTGCCAATCACGTGGGAATCACGTGGGAATCACGTGGGAATCACGTGGGAATTACGTGGGAATCACGTGTCAATCACGTGGGAATCACGTCTGAATCACGTGACAATCATTTGGGAATCACGTGGGAATCAGGTGTCAATCACGAGGGAATCACGTGGGAATCACGTGGGAATCACGTGTCAATCACGCGTCAATCACGTGGGAATCACGTGGGAATCTCGTGGGAATCCCGAGTCAATCACGTGGGAAACACGTGGGAATCACGTGGGAATCACGTATCATTCACGTGGGAATCACGTGGGAATCACGAGTCAATCACGAGGGAGTCACGTGGGAATCACGTGGGAATCCCGTGGAAATCACGTGGGAATCACTTGTCAATCACGAGGGAATCTCGTGGGAATCACGTGTCAATCACGTGGGAATCACGTGGGAATCAAGTGGGAATCATGCATCAATCTCGTGTGAATCATATGGGAGTCAAGTTGGAATAATGTGGGAATCACGTGTTAATCACGTGGGAATCAAGTGGGAATCACGTGTCAATCACGAGGGAATCATGAGGTAATCACGTTGGAATCACGAGTCAATCACTTGGGAATCACTTGGGAATCACGTAGGAATCAAGTATCATTCACGTGGGAATCACGTATCAATCACGTGGGAATCACGTGGGAATCATGTGGGAATTACATGTCAATCACGTGGGAATCACGTGGGAATCACGTGTCAATCATGTGGGAATCACTTGGGAATCACATATCAATCACGTGGGAATCACGTGGGAATCACATTTAATCACGTGGAAATCACATGGGAATCTCGTGGGAATGACGTGTCAATCACGTGGGCATCACGTGGGAATCATTTGGGAATCACGTGTCAATCACGTTGGAATCATATGGGAATCACGTGGGTATCACGTGGGAATAACGTGTCAATCACGTGGGAATCACGTGGGAATCACGTGGAAATCACGTGTCAATCACGTGGAAATCACATGGGAATCTCGTGGGAATGACGTGTCAATCACGTGGGAATCACGAAGGAATCACATGTAAATCACGTGGGAATCACGTGGGAATCACGTGTCAATCACGTGGGAATCATGTGGGAATCACGTGGGAATGACGTGGGAATCACGTGACAATCATTTGGGAATCACCTGGAAATCACGTGTTAATCACGTGGGAATCACGTGGGAATCACGTAGGAATCACGTGGGAATCACGTGGGAATGTCGTGTCAATCATGTGGGAATCACGGGGGAATCACGTGGGAATCACGTGTCAATCACGTGGGTATCACGTGGGAATCAGGTGGGAATATCGTGTGAATCACGTGGGAATCACGTGTCATTCACATGGGAATTACGTGGGAATCACGTGGGAATCACGTGTCAATCACGTGGGAATCTCGTGGGAAACACGTGTCAATCACGTGGGAATAACGTGGGAATCACGTGTCAATCACTTGGGAATCATGTGGGAATCACGTGGAAAGCACGTGGAAAACACGTGTCAATCACTTGGGATCACATGGGTATCACGTGATAATCACGTGGGAATCAAGTGTAATTCACGTGGCAATCACGTGAGAATTACGTGGGAATCACGTGGGAATCACGTTTCAATCACATGGGAATCACGTGGGAATCATGCGTCAATCACGTGGGAATCACGTGGGAATCACGTGGGAATAACGGGGGAATCACGAGTCAATCACGTGGGAATCACGTGGAAATCACGTGGGAATCACGTGTCAATGAGGTGGGAATCAAATGGGAATCACGTGGGAATCACGTGTCAATCACGTGGGAATCATGTGGGATTTACATGACAATCACGAATTAATCACGTGGGAATCACGTGGAAATCACATTAAATCACGTGGGCATCACGTGGGCATCACATGGGAATCATTTAGGAATCACGTGGGAATCACGTGTGAATCACATTGGAATCATGCGTCCATCACGTGGGAATCACATGGGAGTCACGTGGGATTCACGTGGTAATCACGTTACAATCATGTGGGAATTACGTGTCAATCATGTGGGAATCACGTAGGAATCACGTGTCATTCATGTGGGAAACACGTGGGAATCACATGGGAATCACGTGGTAGTCACATCTCAATCACGTGTGAATCACGAGGGAATCACGTGTCAATCACGTGGGAATCACTTGGGAATCACAGGGTAATCACCTGTCATTCACGTGGGAATCATGTGGGCATCACGTGGGAATCATGTGGGAATCAGGTGTCAATCACGTGGGAATCACTTGGGAAACAAGTGGGAATCACGTGTCAATCACTTGGGAATCACGGGTCAATCATGTGGGAATCACGTGGAATCATGCATCAATAATGTGGGAATCACGTGGGAGTCACGTGGGAATCACGTGGGAATCACGTGGGAATCACGTGGGAATCACGAGTCAATCACGTGGCAATCACGTGGGAATCACGGCTAATTCACATGGATATCAAATGGGAATATCGTGTCAATCAAGTTGGAATCACGAAGGAATGACGTGTCAATCACGTGGGCGTCACGTGGGAATCGTTTGGGAATCACGTGGGAATCACTTGGGAATCACGAGGGAATGAGGTGTCAATCACGTTGGAATCACGTGGGAATCATGTGGGAATCACGTGTCAATCACGTAGGAATCACGTATCAAACACGTGGGAATCACTTGGGAATCACGTGCCAATCACGAGTCAATCACGTGGGAATCACGTGGGAATCACGTGTCAATCACGTGGGAGTCACGTGGATATCACGTGGGAATCCCGTGGAAATCACGGGGGAATCACGTGTCAATCACGAGGGAATGACGTGGGAATCACGTGGGAATCACGTGTAAATCACGTGGGAATCAAGTGGGAATCACGTGTAAATCACGTGGGAATCACGTGGGAATCACGTGTCAATCATGTGTCAATCACGTGGTAATCACGTGGGAATCACGTGGGATCACGTGGGAATCACGTGACAATCATTTGTGAATCACGTGGTAATCACGTGTAAATCACGTGCGAATCACGTGGGAATCACAAGGAAATCACGTGTCATTCACGTGGGAATCACGTGTCAATCACGATGGAATCACTTGGGAATCACGTGTCAATCACGGGGGAATCACGTGGTAATCACGTGTAAATCACGTGGGAATCACAAGGAAATCACGTGTCAATCACAAGGAAATCACGTGTCAATCACGTGGGAAAGACGTGTCAATCACTTGGGAATCACGTGGGATTCACGTGTCAATCACGTGGGAATCACGTGTGAATCACGTGTCAATCACGTGGGAATCACGTGGGAATCATGTGGGAATCACGTGGGAATCACGTGTCAATCATGTGGGAATCACGTGGGAATCACGTGTCAATCACGTGGGAATCACGTGGGAATCACGTCGGAATCTCGTGCCAATCACGTGGGAATCACGTGGGAATCACGTGGGAATCACGTGGAAATCACGTGGGAATTACGTGGGAATCACGTGTCAATCACGTGGGAATCACGTGGGAATCACGTGGGAATCACGTGACAATCATTTGGGAATCACGTGGGAATCAGGTGTCAATCACGTGGGAATCACGTGGGAATCACGTGGGAATCACGTGTCAATCACGTGGGAATCACGTGGGAATCACGTGGGAATCCCGAGTTAATCACGGGGGAATCACGTGGGAATCACGTGGGAATCACGTGGGAATCCCGAGTCAATCACGGGGCAATCACGTGGGAATCACGTGGGAATAACGTGTCAATCACGTGGGAATCTCGTGGGAATCACGTGTCAATCACGTGGGATTAACGTGGGAATCACCTGTCAATCACTTGGGAATCATGTGGGAATCACGTGGAAAGCACGTGGAAAACACGTGTCAATCACTTGGGAATCACATGGGTATCACGTGATAATCACGTGGGAATCAAGTGTAATTCACGTGGCAATCACGTGAGAATTATGTGGGAATCACGTGGGAATCAGGTTTCAATCACATGGGAATCATGAGGGAATCATGCGTCAATCACCTGGGAATCACGTGGGAATCACGTGGGAATCACGTGTCAATCACGTGGGAATTCGTGGGAATAACGTGGGAATCACGTGTCAATCAGGAGGGAATCACGTGGGAATCACGTGGGAATCACGTGTCAATCACGTGGGAATCAAGTGGGAATAACGTGGGTATCACGTGTCAATGAGGTGGGAATCAAATGGGAATCACGTGGGAATCACGTGTCAATCACGTGGGAATCATGTGGGAATTACGTGACAATCACGAGTTAATCACGTGGGAATCACGTGGAAATCACATTAAATCACGTGGGAATCACGTGTGAATCATGTTGGAATCATGCGTCAATCACGTGGGAATCACATGGGAGTCACGTGGGATTCACGTGGTAATCACGTTACAATCATGTGGGAATTACGTGTCAATCATGTGGGAATCACGTAGGAATCACGTGTCATTCATGTGGGAAACACGTGGGAATCACATGGGAATCACGTGGTAGTCACATCTCAATCACGTGTGAACCACGAGGGAATCACGTGTCAATCATGTGGGAATCACTTGGGAATCACAGGGTAATCACCTGTCATTCACGTGGGAATCATGTGGGCATCACGTGGGAATAATGTGGGAATCAGGTGTCAATCACGTGGGAATCACTTGGGAAACAAGTGGGAATCACGTGTCAATCACTTGGGAATCACGGGTCAATCATGTGGGAATCACGTGGAATCATGCATCAATAATGTGGAATCACGTGGGAATCACGTGGGAATCACGTGGGAATCACGTGGGAATCACGAGTCAATCACGTGGGAATCACGTGGGAATCACGGCTAATTCACATGGATATCAAATGGGAATCTCGTGTCAATTAGTTGGAATCACGTAGGAATGACGTGTCAATCACGTGGGCGTCACGTGGGAATCGTTTGGGAATCACGTGGGAATCACGTGGGAATCACCAGGGAATGAGGTGTCAATCACGTGGGAATCACGTGGGAATCATGTGGGAATGACGTGTCAATCCCATGGGTATCACATGGGAATCACGTGGGAATCATGTGGGAATCACGTGTCAATCACGTAGGAATCACGTATCAATCACATGGGAATCACTTGGGAATCACGTGCCAATCACGTGTCAATCACGTGGGAATCACGTGTCAATCACGTGGGAATCACGTGGATATCACGTGGGAATCCCGTGGAAATGACCGGGGAATCACGTGTCAATCACGAGGGAATTACTTGGGAATCACGTGGGAATCACGTGGGAATCACGTGTCAATCACGTGGGAATCAAGTGGGAATCACGTGTAAATCACGTGGGAATCACGTGGGAATCACGTGTCAATCATGTGTCAATCACGTGGTAATCACGTGGGAATCACGTGGGATCACGTGGGAATCACGTGACAATCATTTGTGAATCACGTGGTAATCACGTGTAAATCACGTGGAAATCACGTGGGAATCACAAGGAAATCACGTGTCATTCACGTGGGAATCACGTGTCAATCACGATGGAATCACTTGGGAATCACGTGTCAATCACGGGGGAATCACGTGGTAATCACGTGTAAATCACGGAATCACGTGGGAATCACAAGGAAATCACGTGTCAATCACAAGGAAATCACGTGTCAATCACGTGGGAAACACGTGTCAATCACTTGGGAATCACGTGGGAATCACGTGTCAATCACGGGGGAATCACGTGTGAATCACGTGTGAATCACGTGTCAATCACGTGGGAATCACGTGGGAATCATGTGGGAATCACGTGGGAATCACGTATCAATCATGTGGGAATCACGTGGGAATCACGTGTCAATCACGTGGGAATCACGTGGGAATCACGTCGGAATCTCGTGCCAATCACGTGGGAATCACGTGGGAATCACGTTGGAATTACGTGGGAATCACGTGTCAATCACGTGGGAATCACGTGGGAATCACGTGGGAATCACGTGACAATCATTTGGGAATCACGTGGGAATCAGGTGTCAATCACGTGGGAATCACGTGGGAATCACGTGGGAATCACGTGTCAATCACGTGTCAATCATGTGGGAATCACGTGGGAATCAAGTGGGAATCCCGAGTCAATAACGGGGGAATCACGTGGGAATCACGTGGGAATCACGTGTCATTCACGTGGGAATCACGTGGGAATCACGAGTCAATCACGAGGGAGTCACGTGGGAATCACGTGGGAATCCCGTGGAAATCACGTGGGAATCACTTGTCAATCACGAGTGAATCACCTGGGAATCACGTGTCAATCACGTGTCAATAACGTGGGAATCAAGTGGAAATCATGCATCAATCACGTGTCAATCACGTGGGAATCTTGGGGGAATCTCGTTGGAATCTCGTGTCATCACGTGGGAATAACGTGGGAATCACGTTTCAATCACTTGGGAATCACGTGGGAATCACGTGGAAAGCACGTGGGAAACACGTGTCAATCACTTGGGAATCACATGTGTATCACGTGATAATCACGTGGGAATCACGTGTAATTCACGTGGCAATCACGTGAGAATTACGTGGGAATCACGTGGGAATGAAGTGTCAATCACGTGGGAATCACGTGGGAAAAACTTGGGAATCACGTGTCAATCACGTGGGAATCACGAGGGAATCACGTGGGAATCATGTGGGAATCACGATGGAATCACGTGTCAATCACGTGGGAATCATGTGGGAATTACGTGGGAATCACGTGTGGATCACGTGACAATCATTTGGGAATCACGTCGGAATCACGTGTCAATCACGTGGGAATCACGTGGGAATCACGTGGGAATCATGTGGGAATTACGTGGGAATAACGTGTGGATCACGTGGGAATCATTTAGGAATCACGTTGGAATCACGTGTGAATCACGTTGGAATCATGCGTCAATCACGTGGGAATCACATGGGAGTCACGTGGGATTCACGTGGTAGTCACGTGGCAATCATGTGGGAATTACGTGTCAATCACGTGGGAATCACATAAGAATCACGTGTCATTCATGTGGGAATAACGTGGGATTCACATGGGAATCACGTGGTAATCACATCTCATTCACGTGTGAATCACCAGGGAATCACATGGTAATCACGTGTCATTCACGTGGGAATCACGTGGGCATCACGTGGGAATCATGTGGGAATCAGGTGTCAATTACGTGGGAATCACAAGGGAAACAAGTGGGAATCACGTGTCAATCACTTGGGAATCACGTGTCAATCATGTGGGAATCACGTGGAATCATGCATCAATAATGTGGGAATCATGTGGGAATCACGTGGGTATCACGTGGGAATCACGAGTCAATCACGTGGGAATCACTTGGGAATCACGTAGGGATCAAGTATCATTCACGTGGGAATCACGTATCAATCACGTGGGAATCACGTGGGAATCATGTGGGAATTACATGTCAATCACGTGGGAATCACGTGGGAATCACATGTCAATCATGTGGGAATCACTTGGGAATCACATATCAATCACGTGGGAATCACGTGGGAATCACATTTAATCACGTGGAAATCACATGGGAATCTCGTGGGAATGACGTGTCAATCACGTGGGCATCACGTGGGAATCATTTGGGAATCACGTGTCAATCACGTTGGAATCATATGGGAATCACGTGGGTATCACGTGGGAATAACGAGTCAATCACGTGGGAATCACGTGGGAATCACGTGGAAATCACGTGTCAATCACGTGGAAATCACATGGGAATCTCGTGGGAATGACGTGTCAATCACGTGGGAATCACGAAGGAATCACATGTAAATCACGTGGGAATCACGTGGGAATCACGTGTCAATCACGTGGGAATCATGTGGGAATCACGTGGGAATGACGTGGGAATCACGTGACAATCATTTGGGAATCACCTGGAAATCACGTGTTAATCACGTGGGAATCACGTGGGAATCACGTAGGAATCAGGTGGGAATCACGTGGGAATGTCGTGTCAATCCTGTGGGAATCACGGGGGAATCACGTGGGAATCACGTGTCAATCACGTGGGTATCACGTGGGAATCAGGTGGGAATATCGTGTGAATCACGTGGGAATCACGTGTCATTCACATGGGAATTACGTGGGAATCACGTGGGAATCACGTGTCAATCACGTGGGAATCTCGTGGGAAACAGGTGTCAATCACGTGGGAATAACGTGGGAATCACGTGTCAATCACTTGGGAATCATGTGGGAATCACGTGGAAAGCACGTGGAAAACACGTGTCAATCACTTGGGAATCACATGGGTATCACGTGATAATCACGTGGGAATCAAGTGTAATTCACGTGGCAATCACGTGAGAATTACGTGGGAATCACGTGGGAATCACGTTTCAATCACATGGGAATCACGTGGGAATCATGCGTCAATCACGTGGGAATCACGTGGGAATCACGTGGGAATAACGGGGGAATCACGTGTCAATCACGTGGGAATCACGTGGAAATCACGTGGGAATCACGTGTCAATGAGGTGGGAATCAAATGGGAATCACGTGGGAATCACGTGTCAATCACGTGGGAATCATGTGGGATTTACATGACAATCACGAATTAATCACGTGGGAATCACGTGGAAATCACATTAAATCACGTGGGCATCACGTGGGCATCACATGGGAATCATTTAGGAATCACGTGGGAATCACGTGTGAATCACATTGGAATCATGCGTCCATCACGTGGGAATCACATGGGAGTCACGTGGGATTCACGTGGTAATCACGTTACAATCATGTGGGAATTACGTGTCAATCATGTGGGAATCACGTAGGAATCACGTGTCATTCATGTGGGAAACACGTGGGAATCACATGGGAATCACGTGGTAGTCACATCTCAATCACGTGTGAATCACGAGGGAATCACGTGTCAATCACGTGGGAATCACTTGGGAATCACAGGGTAATCACCTGTCATTCACGTGGGAATCATGTGGGCATCACGTGGGAATCATGTGGGAATCAGGTGTCAATCACGTGGGAATCACTTGGGAAACAAGTGGGAATCACGTGTCAATCACTTGGGAATCACGGGTCAATCATGTGGGAATCACGTGGAATCATGCATCAATAATGTGGGAATCACGTGGGAGTCACGTGGGAATCACGTGGGAATCACGTGGGAATCACGTGGGAATCACGAGTCAATCACGTGGGAATCACGTGGGAATCACGGCTAATTCACATGGATATCAAATGGGAATATCGTGTCAATCAAGTTGGAATCACGAAGGAATGACGTGTCAATCACGTGGGCGTCACGTGGGAATCGTTTGGGAATCACGTGGGAATCACGTGGGAATCACGAGGGAATGAGGTGTCAATCACGTGGGAATCACGTAGGATTCATGTGGGAATCACGTGTCAATCACGTAGGAATCACGTATCAAACACATGGGAATCACTTGGGAATCACGTGCCAATCACGAGTCAATCACGTGGGAATCACGTGGGAATCACGTGTCAATCACGTGGGAGTCACGTGGATATCACGTGGGAATCCCGTGGAAATCACGGGGGAATCACGTGTCAATCACGAGGGAATGACGTGGGAATCACGAGGGAATCGCGTGTCAATCACGTGGGAATCAAGTGGGAATCACGTGTAAATCACGTGGGAATCACGTGGGAATCACGTGTCAATCATGTGTCAATCACGTGGTAATCACGTGGGAATCACGTGGGATCACGTGGGAATCACGTGACAATCATTTGTGAATCACGTGGTAATCACGTGTAAATCACGTGGGAATCACGTGGGAATCACAAGGAAATCACGTGTCATTCACGTGGGAATCACGTGTCAATCACGATGGAATCACTTGGGAATCACGTGTCAATCACGGGGGAATCACGTGGTAATCACGTGTAAATCACGTGGGAATCACAAGGAAATCACGTGTCAATCACAAGGAAATCACGTGTCAATCACGTGGGAAAGACGTGTCAATCACTTGGGAATCACGTGGGAATCACGTGTCAATCACGGGGGAATCACGTGTGAATCACGTGTGAATCACGTGTCAATCACGTGGGAATCACGTGGGAATCATGTGGGAATCACGTGGGAATCACGTGTAAATCATGTGGGAATCACGTGGGAATCACGTGTCAATCACGTGGGAATCACGTGGGAATCACGTCGGAATCTCGTGCCAATCACGTGGGAATCACGTGGGAATCACGTGGGTATCACGTGGAAATCACGTGGGAATTACGTGGGAATCACGTGTCAATCACGTGGGAATCACGTGGGAATCACGTGGGAATCACGTGACAATCATTTGGGAATCACGTGGGAATCAGGTGTCAATCACGTGGGAATCACGTGGGAATCACGTGGGAATCACGTGTCAATCACGTGGGAATCACGTGGGAATCACGTGGGAATCCCGAGTCAATCACGGGGGAATCACGTGGGAATCACGTGGGAATCACGTGTCAATCACGTGGGAATCTCGTGGGAATCACGTGTCAATCACGTGGGAATAACGTGGGAATCACCTGTCAATCACTTGGGAATCATGTGGGAATCACGTGGAAAGCACGTGGAAAACACGTGTCAATCACTTGGGAATCACATGGGTATCACGTGATAATCACGTGGGAATCAAGTGTAATTCACGTGGCAATCACGTGAGAATTATGTGGGAATCACGTGGGAATCACGTTTCAATCACATGGGAATCATGAGGGAATCATGCGTCAATCACGTGGGAATCACGTGGGAATCACGTGGGAATCACGTGTCAATCACGTGGGAATCACGTGTCAATCACGTGGGAATCACGTGGGAATAACGTGGGAATCACGTGTCAATCAGGAGGGAATCACGTGGGAATCACGTGGGAATCACGTGTCAATCACGTGGGAATCAAGTGGGAATAACGTGGGTATCACGTGTCAATGAGGTGGGAATCAAATGGGAATCACGTGTCAATCACGTGGGCATCATGTGGGAATTACGTGACAATCACGAGTTAATCACGTGGGAATCACGTGGAAATCACATTAAATCACGTGGGCATCACGTGGGCATCACATGGGAATCATTTAGGAATCACGTGGGAATCACGTGTGAATCATGTTGGAATCATGCGTCAATCACGTGGGAATCACATGGGAGTCACGTGGGATTCACGTGGTAATCACGTTAAAGTCATGTGGGAATTACGTGTCAATCATGTGGGAATCACGTAGGAATCACGTGTCATTCATGTGGGAAACACGTGGGAATCACATGGGAATCACGTGGTAGTCACATCTCAATCACGTGTGAACCACGAGGGAATCACGTGTCAATCATGTGGGAATCACTTGGGAATCACAGGGTAATCACCTGTCATTCACGTGGGAATCATGTGGGCATCACGTGGGAATCATGTGGGAATCAGGTGTCAATCACGTGGGAATCACTTGGGAAACAAGTGGGAATCACGTGTCAATCACTTGGGAATCACGGGTCAATCATGTGGGAATCACGTGGAATCATGCATCAATAATGTGGAATCACGAGGGAATCACGTGGGAATCACGTGGGAATCACGTGGGAATCACGTGTCAATCACGTGGGAATCAAGTGGGAATCACGTGTAAATCACGTGGGAATCACGTGGGAATCACGTGTCAATCATGTGTCAATCACGTGGTAATCACGTGGGAATCACGTGGGATCACGTGGGAATCACGTGACAATCATTTGTGAATCACGTGGTAATCACGTGTAAATCACGTGGGAATCACGTGGGAATCACAAGGAAATCACGTGTCATTCACGTGGGAATCACGTGTCAATCACGATGGAATCACTTGGGAATCACGTGTCAATCACGGGGGAATCACGTGGTAATCACGTGTAAATCACGGAATCACGTGGGAATCACAAGGAAATCACGTGTCAATCACAAGGAAATCACGTGTCAATCACGTGGGAAACACGTGTCAATCACTTGGGAATCACGTGGGAATCACGTGTCAATCACGGGGGAATCACGTGTGAATCACGTGTGAATCACATGTCAATCACGTGGGAATCACGTGGGAATCATGTGGGAATCACGTGGGAATCACGTATCAATCATGTGGGAATCACGTGGGAATCACGTGTCAATCACGTGGGAATCACGTGGGAATCACGTCGGAATCTCGTGCCAATCACGTGGGAATCACGTGGGAATCACGTTGGAATTACGTGGGAATCACGTGTCAATCACGTGGGAATCACGTGGGAATCACGTGACAATCATTTGGGAATCACGTGGGAATCAGGTGTCAATCACGTGGGAATCACGTGGGAATCACGTGGGAATCACGTGTCAATCACGTGTCAATCACGTGGGAATCACGTGGGAATCAAGTGGGAATCCCGAGTCAATAACGGGGGAATCACGTGGGAATCACGTGGGAATCACGTGTCATTCACGTGGGAATCACGTGGGAATCACGAGTCAATCACGAGGGAGTCACGTGGGAATCACGTGGGAATCCCGTGGAAATCACGTGGGAATCACTTGTCAATCACGAGTGAATCACCTGGGAATCACGTGTCAATCACGTGTCAATAACGTGGGAATCAAGTGGAAATCATGCATCAATCACGTGTCAATCACGTGGGAATCTTGGGGGAATCTCGTGGGAATCTCGTGTCAATCACGTGGGAATAACGTGGGAATCACGTTTCAATCACTTGGGAATCACGTGGGAATCACGTGGAAAGCACGTGGAAACACGTGTCAATCACTTGGGAATCACATGTGTATCACGTGATAATCACGTGGGAATCACGTGTAATTCACGTGGCAATCACGTGAGAATTACGTGGGAATCACGTGGGAATGAAGTGTCAATCACGTGTGAATCACGTGGGAAAAACTTGGGAATCACGTGTCAATCACGTGGGAATCACGAGGGAATCACGTGGGAATCATGTGGGAATCACGATGGAATCACGTGTCAATCACGTGGGAATCATGTGGGAATTACGTGGGAATCACGTGTGGATCACGTGACAATCATTTGGGAATCACGTCGGAATCACGTGTCAATCACGTGGGAATCACGTGGGAATCACGTGGGAATTACGTGGGAATAACGTGTGGATCACGTGGGAATCATTTAGGAATCACGTTGGAATCACGTGTGAATCACGTTGGAATCATGCGTCAATCACGTGGGAATCACATGGGAGTCACGTGGCATTCACGTGGTAATCACGTGGCAATCATGTGGGAATTACGTGTCAATCAAGTGGGAATCACATAAGAATCACGTGTCATTCATGTGGGAATAACGTGGGATTCACATGGGAATCACGTGGTAATCACATCTCATTCACGTGTGAATCACCAGGGAATCACATGGTAATCACGTGTCATTCACGTGGGAATCACGTGGGCATCACGTGGGAATCATGTGGGAATCAGGTGTCAATCACGTGGGAATCACAAGGGAAACAAGTGGGAATCACGTGTCAATCACTTGGGAATCACGTGTGAGTCACGTGGGAATCACATGGGAATCACGTGTCAATCATGTGGGAATCACGTGGAATCATGCATCAATAATGTGGGAATCATGTGGGAATCACGTGGGTATCACGTGGGAATCACGAGTCAATCACGTGGGAATCACGTGGGAATCACGTCTAATTCACGTGGATATCAAATGGGAATCTCGTGTCAATCAAGTTGGAATCACGTAGGAATGACGTGCCAATCACGTGGGCGTCACGTGGGAATCGTTTGGGAATCACGTGGGAATCACGTGGGAATCACGAGGGAATGAGGTGTCAATCACGTGGGAATCACGTGGGAATCATGTGGGAATGACGTGTCAATCCCATGGGTATCACATGGGAATCACGTGGGAATGACGTGTCAATCCCATGGGTATCACATGGGAATCACGTGGGAATCATGTGGGAATCACGTGTCATTCACGTAGGAATCACGTATCAATCACGTGGGAATCACATGGGAATCACGTGCCAATCACGAGTCAATCACTTGGGAATCACGTGTCAATCACGTGGGAGTCACGTGGATATCACGTGGGAATCCCGTGGAAATCACGGGGGAATAACGTGTCAATCACGAGGGAATGACGTGGGAATCACGTGGGAATCACGTGTAAATCACGTGGGAATCAAGTGGGAATCACGTGTAAATCACGTGGGAATCACGTGTCAATCATGTGTCAATCACGTGGTAATCACGTGGGAATCACGTGGGATCACGTGGGAATCACGTGACAATCATTTGTGAATCACGTGGTAATCACGTGTAAATCACGTGGGAATCACGTGGGAATCACAAGGAAATCACGTGTCATTCACGTGGGAATCACGTGTCAATCACGATGGAATCACTTGGGAATCACGTGTCAATCACGGGGGAATCACGTGGTAATCACGTGTAAATGACGGGGGAATCACGTGGGAATCACAAGGAAATCACGTGTCAATCACAAGGAAATCACGTGTCAATCACGTGGGAAACACGTGTCAATCACTTGGGAATCACGTGGGAATCACGTGTCATTCACGGGGGAATCACGTGTGAATCACGTGTGAATCACGTGTCAATCACGTGGGAATCACGTGGGAATCATGTGGGAATCACGTGGGAATCACGTGTCAATCATGTGGGAATCACCTGGGAATCACGTGTCAATCACGTGGGAATCACGTGGGAATCACGTCGGAATCTCGTGCCAATCACGTGGGAATCACGTGGGAATCACGTGGGAATAACGTGACAATCATTTGGGAATCACGTGGGAATCAGGTGTCAATCACGTGGGAATCACGTGGGAATCACGTGTCAATCACCTGTCAATCACGTGGGAATCACGTGGGTATCACGTGGGAATCCCGAGTCAATCACGGGGGAATCACGTGGGAATCACGTGGGAATCCCGAGTCAATCACGGGGGAATCACGTGGGAATCACGTGGGAATCACGTGCCAATCACGTGGGAATCTCGTGGGAATCACGTGTCAATCACGTGGGAATAATGTGGGAATCACGTGTCAATCACTTGGGAATCATGTGGGAATCACGTGGAAAGCACGTGGAAAACACGTGTCAATCACTTGGGAAACACATGGGTATCACGTGATAATCACGTGGGAATCAAGTGTAATTCACGTGGAAATCACGTGAGAATTACGTGGGAATCACGTGGGAATCACGTTTCAATCACATGGGAATCACGTGGGAATCATGCGTCAATCACGTGGGAATCACGTGGGAATCACGTGGGAATCACGTGTCAATCACGTGGGAATCACGTGGGAATAACGTGGGAATCATGTGTCAATCAGGAGGGAATCACGTGGGAATCACGTGGGAATCACGTGTCAATCACGTGGGAATCAAGTGGGAATAACGTGGGTATCAAGTGTCAATGAGGTGGGAATCAAATGGGAATCACGTGGGAATCACGTGTCAATCATGTGGGAATCATGTGGGAATTACGTGACAATCACGAGTTAGTCACGTGGGAATCACGTGGAAATCACATTAAATCACGTGGGCATCACGTGGGCATCACATGGGGATCATTTAGGAATCACGTGGGAATCACGTGTGAATCACGTTGGAATCATGCGTCAATCACGTGGGAATCACATGGGAGTCACGTGGGATTCACGTGGTAATCACGTTACAATCATGTGGGAATTACGTGTCAATCATGTGGGAATCACGTAGGAATCACATGTCATTCATGTGGGAAACACGTGGGAATCACATGGGAATCACGTGGTAGTCACATCTCAATCACGTGTGAATCACGAGGGAATCACGTGTCAATCACGTGGGAATCACCTGGGAATCACAGGGTAATCACCTGTCATTCACGTGGGAATCATGTGGGCATCACGTGGGAATCATGTGGGAATCAGGTGTCAATCACGTGGGAATCACTTGGGAAACAAGTGGGAATCACGTGTCAATCACTTGGGAATCACGGGTCAATCATGTGGGAATCACGTGGAATCATGCATCAATAATGTGGGAATCACGTGGGAATCATGTGGGAATCACGTGGGAATCACGTGGGAATCACGAGTCAATCACGTGGGAATCACGTGGGAATCACGGCTAATTCACATGGATATCAAATGGGAATCTCGTGTCAATCAAGTTGGAATCACGTAGGAATGACGTGTCAATCACGTGGGCGTCACGTGGGAATCGTTTGGGAATCACGTGGGAATCACGTGGGAATCACGAGGATATGAGGTGTCAATCACGTGGGAATCACGTGGGAATCATGTGGGAATGACGTGTCAATCCCATGGGTATCACATGGGAATCACGTGGGAATCACGTGGGAATCACTTGGGAATCACGTGCCAATCACGTGTCAATCACGTGGGAATCACTTGGGAATCACGTGCCAATCACGTGTCAATCACGTGGGAATCACGTGGGAATCACATGTCAATCACGTGGGAGTCACGTGGATATCACGTGGGAATCCCGTGGGAGTCACGTGGATATCACGTGGGAATCCCGTGGAAATCACGGGGGAATCACGTGTCAATCACGAGGGAATCACGTGGGAATCACGTGTCAATCACGTGGGAATCAAGTGGGAATCACGTGTAAATCACGTGGGAATCACGTGGGAATCACGTGTCAATCATGTGTCAATCACGTGGTAATCACGTGGGAATCACGTGGGAATCACAAGGAAATCACGTGTCATTCACGTGGGAATCACGTGGGATCACGTGGGAATCACGTGACAATCATTTGTGAATCACGTGGTAATCACGTGGGAATCACGTGGGAATCACAAGGAAATCACGTGTCATTCACGTGGGAATCACGTGTCAATCACGATGGAATCACTTTGGAATCACGTGTCAATCACGGGGGAATCACATGGTAATCACGTGTAAATCACGTGGGAATCACGTGGGAATCACAAGGAAATCACGTGTCAATCACAAGGAAATCACGTGTCAATCTCGTGGGATACACGTGTCAATCACTTGGGAATCACGTGGGAATCACGTGTCAATCACGGGGGAATCACGTGTGAATCACGTGTGAATCACGTGTCAGTCACGTGGGAATCACGTGGGAATCATGTGGGAATCACGTGGGAATCACGTATCAATCATGTGGGAATCACGTGGGAATCACGTGTCAATCACGTGGGAATCACGTGGGAACAACGTCGGAATCTCGTGCCAATCACGTGGGAATCACCTGGGAATCACGTGGGAATCACGTGGGAATCACGTGTCAATCACGTGGGAATCACGTGGGAATCACGTGGGAATCACGTGACAATCATTTGGGAACCACGTGGGAATCACGTGTCAATCACGTGGGAATCACGTGGGAATCACGTGGGAATCACGTGTCAATCACGTGTCAATCACGTGGGAATCACGTGGGAATCACGTGGGAATCCCGAGTCAATCACGGGGGAATCACGTGGGAATCACGTGGGAATCACGTTTCATTCACCTGGGAATCACGTGGGAATCACGAGTCAATCACGAGGGAGTCACGTGGGAATCACGTGTCAATCACGTGTCAATCACGTGGGAATCAAGTGGAAATCATGCATCAATCACGTGTCAATCACGTGGGAATCTCGGGGGAATCTCGTGGGAATCACGTGTCAATCACGTGGGAATAACGTGGGAATCACGTTTCAATCACTTGGGAATCACGTGGGAATCACGTGGAACGCACGTGGGAAACACGTGTCAATCACTTGGGAATCACATGTGTATCACGTGATAATCACGTGGGAATCACGTGTAATTCACGTTGCAATCACGTGAGAATTACGTGGGAATCACGTGGGAATCACATGTCAATCACGTGGGAATCACGTGGAAAAAATTTGGGAATCACGTGTCAATCATGTGGGAATCACTTGGGAATCACAGGGTAATCACCTGTCATTCACGTGGGAATCATGTGGGCATCACGTGGGAATCATGTGGGAATCAGGTGTCAATCACGTGGGAATCACTTGGGAAACAAGTGGGAATCACGTGTCAATCACTTGGGAATCACGGGTCAATCATGTGGGAATCACGTTTAATCATGCATCAATAATGTGGAATCACGAGGGAATCACGTGGGAATCACGTGGGAATCACGTGGGAATCACGTGTCAATCACGTGGGAATCAAGTGGGAATCACGTGTAAATCACGTGGGAATCACGTGGGAATCACGTGTCAATCATGTGTCAATCACGTGGTAATCACGTGGGAATCACGTGGGATCACGTGGGAATCACGTGACAATCATTTGTGAATCACGTGGTAATCACGTGTAAATCACGTGGGAATCACGTGGGAATCACAAGGAAATCACGTGTCATTCACGTGGGAATCACGTGTCAATCACGATGGAATCACTTGGGAATCACGTGTCAATCACGGGGGAATCACGTGGTAATCACGTGTAAATCACGGAATCACGTGGGAATCACAAGGAAATCACGTGTCAATCACAAGGAAATCACGTGTCAATCACGTGGGAAACACGTGTCAATCACTTGGGAATCACGTGGGAATCACGTGTCAATCACGGGGGAATCACGTGTGAATCACGTGTGAATCACATGTCAATCACGTGGGAATCACGTGGGAAACATGTGGGAATCACGTGGGAATCACGTATCAATCATGTGGGAATCACGTGGGAATCACGTGTCAATCACGTGGGAATCACGTGGGAATCACGTCGGAATCTCGTGCCAATCACGTGGGAATCACGTGGGAATCACGTTGGAATTACGTGGGAATCACGTGTCAATCACGTGGGAATCACGTGGGAATCACGTGACAATCATTTGGGAATCACGTGGGAATCAGGTGTCAATCACGTGGGAATCACGTGGGAATCACGTGGGAATCACGTGTCAATCACGTGTCAATCACGTGGGAATCACGTGGGAATCAAGTGGGAATCCCGAGTCAATAACGGGGGAATCACGTGGGAATCACGTGGGAATCACGTGTCATTCACGTGGGAATCACGTGGGAATCACGAGTCAATCACGAGGGAGTCACGTGGGAATCACGTGGGAATCCCGTGGAAATCACGTGGGAATCACTTGTCAATCACGAGTGAATCACCTGGGAATCACGTGTCAATCACGTGTCAATAACGTGGGAATCAAGTGGAAATCATGCATCAATCACGTGTCAATCACGTGGGAATCTTGGGGGAATCTCGTGGGAATCTCGTGTCAATCACGTGGGAATAACGTGGGAATCACGTTTCAATCACTTGGGAATCACGTGGGAATCACGTGGAAAGCACGTGGAAACACGTGTCAATCACTTGGGAATCACATGTGTATCACGTGATAATCACGTGGGAATCACGTGTAATTCACGTGGCAATCACGTGAGAATTACGTGGGAATCACGTGGGAATGAAGTGTCAATCACGTGTGAATCACGTGGGAAAAACTTGGGAATCACGTGTCAATCACGTGGGAATCACGAGGGAATCACGTGGGAATCATGTGGGAATCACGATGGAATCACGTGTCAATCACGTGGGAATCATGTGGGAATTACGTGGGAATCACGTGTGGATCACGTGACAATCATTTGGGAATCACGTCGGAATCACGTGTCAATCACGTGGGAATCACGTGGGAATCACGTGGGAATTACGTGGGAATAACGTGTGGATCACGTGGGAATCATTTAGGAATCACGTTGGAATCACGTGTGAATCACGTTGGAATCATGCGTCAATCACGTGGGAATCACATGGGAGTCACGTGGCATTCACGTGGTAATCACGTGGCAATCATGTGGGAATTACGTGTCAATCAAGTGGGAATCACATAAGAATCACGTGTCATTCATGTGGGAATAACGTGGGATTCACATGGGAATCACGTGGTAATCACATCTCATTCACGTGTGAATCACCAGGGAATCACATGGTAATCACGTGTCATTCACGTGGGAATCACGTGGGCATCACGTGGGAATCATGTGGGAATCAGGTGTCAATCACGTGGGAATCACAAGGGAAACAAGTGGGAATCACGTGTCAATCACTTGGGAATCACGTGTGAGTCACGTGGGAATCACATGGGAATCACGTGTCAATCATGTGGGAATCACGTGGAATCATGCATCAATAATGTGGGAATCATGTGGGAATCACGTGGGTATCACGTGGGAATCACGAGTCAATCACGTGGGAATCACGTGGGAATCACGTCTAATTCACGTGGATATCAAATGGGAATCTCGTGTCAATCAAGTTGGAATCACGTAGGAATGACGTGCCAATCACGTGGGCGTCACGTGGGAATCGTTTGGGAATCACGTGGGAATCACGTGGGAATCACGAGGGAATGAGGTGTCAATCACGTGGGAATCACTTGGGAATCATGTGGGAATGACGTGTCAATCCCATGGGTATCACATGGGAATCACGTGGGAATGACGTGTCAATCCCATGGGTATCACATGGGAATCACGTGGGAATCATGTGGGAATCACGTGTCATTCACGTAGGAATCACGTATCAATCACGTGGGAATCACATGGGAATCACGTGCCAATCACGAGTCAATCACTTGGGAATCACGTGTCAATCACGTGGGAGTCACGTGGATATCACGTGGGAATCCCGTGGAAATCACGGGGGAATAACGTGTCAATCACGAGGGAATGACGTGGGAATCACGTGGGAATCACGTGTAAATCACGTGGGAATCAAGTGGGAATCACGTGTAAATCACGTGGGAATCACGTGTCAATCATGTGTCAATCACGTGGTAATCACGTGGGAATCACGTGGGATCACGTGGGAATCACGTGACAATCATTTGTGAATCACGTGGTAATCACGTGTAAATCACGTGGGAATCACGTGGGAATCACAAGGAAATCACGTGTCATTCACGTGGGAATCACGTGTCAATCACGATGGAATCACTTGGGAATCACGTGTCAATCACGGGGGAATCACGTGGTAATCACGTGTAAATGACGGGGGAATCACGTGGGAATCACAAGGAAATCACGTGTCAATCACAAGGAAATCACGTGTCAATCACGTGGGAAACACGTGTCAATCACTTGGGAATCACGTGGGAATCACGTGTCATTCACGGGGGAATCACGTGTGAATCACGTGTGAATCACGTGTCAATCACGTGGGAATCACGTGGGAATCATGTGGGAATCACGTGGGAATCACGTGTCAATCATGTGGGAATCACCTGGGAATCACGTGTCAATCACGTGGGAATCACGTGGGAATCACGTCGGAATCTCGTGCCAATCACGTGGGAATCACGTGGGAATCACGTGGGAATAACGTGACAATCATTTGGGAATCACGTGGGAATCAGGTGTCAATCACGTGGGAATCACGTGGGAATCACGTGTCAATCACCTGTCAATCACGTGGGAATCACGTGGGTATCACGTGGGAATCCCGAGTCAATCACGGGGGAATCACGTGGGAATCACGTGGGAATCCCGAGTCAATCACGGGGGAATCACGTGGGAATCACGTGGGAATCACGTGCCAATCACGTGGGAATCTCGTGGGAATCACGTGTCAATCACGTGGGAATAATGTGGGAATCACGTGTCAATCACTTGGGAATCATGTGGGAATCACGTGGAAAGCACGTGGAAAACACGTGTCAATCACTTGGGAATCACATGGGTATCACGTGATAATCACGTGGGAATCAAGTGTAATTCACGTGGAAATCACGTGAGAATTACGTGGGAATCACGTGGGAATCACGTTTCAATCACATGGGAATCACGTGGGAATCATGCGTCAATCACGTGGGAATCACGTGGGAATCACGTGGGAATCACGTGTCAATCACGTGGGAATCACGTGGGAATAACGTGGGAATCATGTGTCAATCAGGAGGGAATCACGTGGGAATCACGTGGGAATCACGTGTCAATCACGTGGGAATCAAGTGGGAATAACGTGGGTATCAAGTGTCAATGAGGTGGGAATCAAATGGGAATCACGTGGGAATCACGTGTCAATCATGTGGGAATCATGTGGGAATTACGTGACAATCACGAGTTAGTCACGTGGGAATCACGTGGAAATCACATTAAATCACGTGGGCATCACGTGGGCATCACATGGGGATCATTTAGGAATCACGTGG
This sequence comes from Muntiacus reevesi, assembly GCF_963930625.1. Lineage (NCBI taxonomy): Eukaryota > Metazoa > Chordata > Mammalia > Artiodactyla > Cervidae > Muntiacus > Muntiacus reevesi. The sequence goes on along the minus strand of NW_027078022.1, from coordinate 1,098,713 downwards.
GAATCACGTGTGAATCACGTTGGAATCATGCGTCAATCACGTGGGAATCACATGGGAGTCACGTGGGATTCACGTGGTAATCACGTTACAATCATGTGGGAATTACGTGTCAATCATGTGGGAATCACGTAGGAATCACATGTCATTCATGTGGGAAACACGTGGGAATCACATGGGAATCACGTGGTAGTCACATCTCAATCACGTGTGAATCACGAGGGAATCACGTGTCAATCACGTGGGAATCACCTGGGAATCACAGGGTAATCACCTGTCATTCACGTGGGAATCATGTGGGCATCACGTGGGAATCATGTGGGAATCAGGTGTCAATCACGTGGGAATCACTTGGGAAACAAGTGGGAATCACGTGTCAATCACTTGGGAATCACGGGTCAATCATGTGGGAATCACGTGGAATCATGCATCAATAATGTGGGAATCACGTGGGAATCATGTGGGAATCACGTGGGAATCACGTGGGAATCACGAGTCAATCACGTGGGAATCACGTGGGAATCACGGCTAATTCACATGGATATCAAATGGGAATCTCGTGTCAATCAAGTTGGAATCACGTAGGAATGACGTGTCAATCACGTGGGCGTCACGTGGGAATCGTTTGGGAATCACGTGGGAATCACGTGGGAATCACGAGGATATGAGGTGTCAATCACGTGGGAATCACGTGGGAATCATGTGGGAATGACGTGTCAATCCCATGGGTATCACATGGGAATCACGTGGGAATCACGTGGGAATCACTTGGGAATCACGTGCCAATCACGTGTCAATCACGTGGGAATCACTTGGGAATCACGTGCCAATCACGTGTCAATCACGTGGGAATCACGTGGGAATCACATGTCAATCACGTGGGAGTCACGTGGATATCACGTGGGAATCCCGTGGGAGTCACGTGGATATCACGTGGGAATCCCGTGGAAATCACGGGGGAATCACGTGTCAATCACGAGGGAATCACGTGGGAATCACGTGTCAATCACGTGGGAATCAAGTGGGAATCACGTGTAAATCACGTGGGAATCACGTGGGAATCACGTGTCAATCATGTGTCAATCACGTGGTAATCACGTGGGAATCACGTGGGAATCACAAGGAAATCACGTGTCATTCACGTGGGAATCACGTGGGATCACGTGGGAATCACGTGACAATCATTTGTGAATCACGTGGTAATCACGTGGGAATCACGTGGGAATCACAAGGAAATCACGTGTCATTCACGTGGGAATCACGTGTCAATCACGATGGAATCACTTTGGAATCACGTGTCAATCACGGGGGAATCACATGGTAATCACGTGTAAATCACGTGGGAATCACGTGGGAATCACAAGGAAATCACGTGTCAATCACAAGGAAATCAAGTGTCAATCTCGTGGGATACACGTGTCAATCACTTGGGAATCACGTGGGAATCACGTGTCAATCACGGGGGAATCACGTGTGAATCACGTGTGAATCACGTGTCAGTCACGTGGGAATCACGTGGGAATCATGTGGGAATCACGTGGGAATCACGTATCAATCATGTGGGAATCACGTGGGAATCACGTGTCAATCACGTGGGAATCACGTGGGAACAACGTCGGAATCTCGTGCCAATCACGTGGGAATCACCTGGGAATCACGTGGGAATCACGTGGGAATCACGTGTCAATCACGTGGGAATCACGTGGGAATCACGTGGGAATCACGTGACAATCATTTGGGAACCACGTGGGAATCACGTGTCAATCACGTGGGAATCACGTGGGAATCACGTGGGAATCACGTGTCAATCACGTGTCAATCACGTGGGAATCACGTGGGAATCACGTGGGAATCCCGAGTCAATCACGGGGGAATCACGTGGGAATCACGTGGGAATCACGTTTCATTCACCTGGGAATCACGTGGGAATCACGAGTCAATCACGAGGGAGTCACGTGGGAATCACGTGTCAATCACGTGTCAATCACGTGGGAATCAAGTGGAAATCATGCATCAATCACGTGTCAATCACGTGGGAATCTCGGGGGAATCTCGTGGGAATCACGTGTCAATCACGTGGGAATAACGTGGGAATCACGTTTCAATCACTTGGGAATCACGTGGGAATCACGTGGAACGCACGTGGGAAACACGTGTCAATCACTTGGGAATCACATGTGTATCACGTGATAATCACGTGGGAATCACGTGTAATTCACGTTGCAATCACGTGAGAATTACGTGGGAATCACGTGGGAATCACATGTCAATCACGTGGGAATCACGTGGAAAAAATTTGGGAATCACGTGTCAATCACGTGGGAATCACGAGGGAATCACGTGGGAATCATGTGGGAATCACCAGGGAATCACGTGTCAATCACGTGTGAATCATGTGGGAATTACGTGGGAATCACGTGTGGATCACGTGAAAATCATTTGGGAATCACGTCGGAATCACGTGCCAATCACGTGGGAATCACGTGGGAATCACGTGTCAATCACGTGGGAATCATGTGGGAATTACGTGGGAATCACGTGTGGATCAGGTGGGAATCATTTATGAATCACGTTGGAATCACGTGTGAGTCACTTTGGAATCATGCGTCAATCACGTGGGAATCACATGGGAGTCACGTGGGATTCACGTGGTAATCACGTGGCAATCATGTGGGAATTACGTGTCAATCACGTGGGAATCACGTAGGAATCACGTGTCATTCATGTGGGAATAACGTGGGAATCACATGGGAATCACGTGGTAATCACATCTCATTCACGTGTGAATCACCAGGGAATCACATGGTAATCACGTGTCATTCACGTGGGAATCACGTGGGCATCACGTGGGAATCATGTGGGAATCAGGTGTCAATCACGTGGGAATCACAAGGGAAACAAGTGGGAATCACGTGTCAATCACTTGGGAATCACGTGTGAGTCACGTGGGAATCACATGGGAATCACGTGTCAATCATGTGGGAATCACGTGGAATCATGCATCAATAATGTGGGAATCATGTGGGAATCACGTGGGAATCACGTGGGAATCACGTGGGAATCAGGTGGGAATCACGAGTCAATCACGTGGGAATCACGTGGGAATCACGTCTAATTCACGTGGATATCAAAAGGGAATCTCGTGTCAATCAAGTTGGAATCACGTGGGAATGACGTGTCAATCACGTGGGCATAACGTGGGAATCGTTTGGTAAACACGTTGGAATCACGTGAAATCACGTGGAAATGAAGTGTCAATTACATGGGAATCAAGTGGGAATCACGGGGGAATCACGTGTCAATCCCATCCGTATCACGTGGGAATCACGTGGGAAACATGTGGGAATCACGTGTCAATCACGTAGGAATCACGTGTCAATCACGTGGGAATCACGTGGGAATCACGTGTCAATCACGTGGGAAACACGTGGGAATCACGTGGGAATCACGTGTGGATCACGTGACAATCATTTGGGAATCACGTGGGAATCACGTGTCAATCACGTGGGAATCACGTGGGAATCACGAGTCAATCACGTGGGAGTCACGTGGATATCACGTGGGAATCCCGTGGAAATCACGGGGGAATCACGTGGGAATCACGTGTCAATCACGGGGGAAACACGTGTCAATCACGTGGGAATCACGTGGGAATCACATGGGAATCACGTGTGAATCACGTGTCAATCACGTGGGAATCACGTGGGAATCACGTGTCAATCACGTGGGAATCTCGTGGAAATGAAGTGTCAATCAAGGGGGAATCACTTGTCAATCACGAGGGAATCACGTGGGAATCACGTGTCAATCACGTGGGAAACACGTTTCAATCACGTGGGAATCACGTGGGAATCACGTGGGATCACGTGGGAACCACGTGACAATCATTTGGGAATAACGTGGTAATCACGTGTAAATCACGTGGGAATCACGTGGGAATCACAAGGAAATCACGTGTCAATCACAAGGAAATCACGTGTCAATCTCGTGGGATACACGTGTCAATCACTTGGGAATCACGTGTCAATCACGGGGGAATCACGTGTGAATCACGTGTGAATCACGTGTCAGTCACGTGGGAATCACGTGGGAATCATGTGGGAATCACGTGGGAATCACGTATCAATCATGTGGGAATCACGTGGGAATCACGTGTCAATCACGTGGGAATCACGTGGGAACAACGTCGGAATCTCGTGCCAATCACGTGGGAATCACCTGGGAATCACGTGGGAATCACGTGGGAATCACGTGTCAATCACGTGGGAATCACGTGGGAATCACGTGGGAATCACGTGACAATCATTTGGGAACCACGTGGGAATCACGTGTCAATCACGTGGGAATCACGTGGGAATCACGTGGGAATCACGTGTCAATCACGTGTCAATCACGTGGGAATCACGTGGGAATCACGTGGGAATCCCGAGTCAATCACGGGGGAATCACGTGGGAAAAACGTGGGAATCACGTTTCATTCACCTGGGAATCACGTGGGAATCACGAGTCAATCACGAGGGAGTCACGTGGGAATCACGTGTCAATCACGTGTCAATCACGTGGGAATCAAGTGGAAATCATGCATCAATCACGTGTCAATCACGTGGGAATCTCGGGGGAATCTCGTGGGAATCACGTGTCAATCACGTGGGAATAACGTGGGAATCACGTTTCAATCACTTGGGAATCACGTGGGAATCACGTGGAACGCACGTGGGAAACACGTGTCAATCACTTGGGAATCACATGTGTATCACGTGATAATCACTTGGGAATCACGTGTAATTCACGTTGCAATCACGTGAGAATTACGTGGGAATCACGTGGGAATCACATGTCAATCACGTGGGAATCACGTGGAAAAAATTTGGGAATCACGTGTCAATCACGTGGGAATCACGAGGGAATCACGTGGGAATCATGTGGGAATCACCAGGGAATCACGTGTCAATCACGTGTGAATCATGTGGGAATTACGTGGGAATCACGTGTGGATCACGTGAAAATCATTTGGGAATCACGTCGGAATCACGTGCCAATCACGTGGGAATCACGTGGGAATCACGTGTCAATCACGTGGGAATCATGTGGGAATTACGTGGGAATCACGTGTGGATCAGGTGGGAATCATTTATGAATCACGTTGGAATCACGTGTGAGTCACTTTGGAATCATGCGTCAATCACGTGGGAATCACATGGGAGTCACGTGGGATTCACGTGGTAATCACGTGGCAATCATGTGGGAATTACGTGTCAATCACGTGGGAATCACGTAGGAATCACGTGTCATTCATGTGGGAATAACGTGGGAATCACATGGGAATCACGTGGTAATCACATCTCATTCACGTGTGAATCACCAGGGAATCACATGGTAATCACTTGTCATTCACGTGGGAATCACGTGGGCATCACGTGGGAATCATGTGGGAATCAGGTGTCAATCACGTGGGAATCACAAGGGAAACAAGTGGGAATCACGTGTCAATCACTTGGGAATCACGTGTGAGTCACGTGGGAATCACATGGGAATCACGTGTCAATCATGTGGGAATCACGTGGAATCATGCATCAATAATGTGGGAATCATGTGGGAATCACGTGGGAATCACGTGGGAATCACGTGGGAATCAGGTGGGAATCACGAGTCAATCACGTGGGAATCACGTGGGAATCACGTCTAATTCACGTGGATATCAAAAGGGAATCTCGTGTCAATCAAGTTGGAATCACGTGGGAATGACGTGTCAATCACGTGGGCATAACGTGGGAATCGTTTGGTAAACACGTTGGAATCACGTGAAATCACGTGGAAATGAAGTGTCAATTACATGGGAATCAAGTGGGAATCACGGGGGAATCACGTGTCAATCCCATCCGTATCACGTGGGAATCACGTGGGAAACATGTGGGAATCACGTGTCAATCACGTAGGAATCACGTGTCAATCACGTGGGAATCACGTGGGAATCACGTGTCAATCACGTGGGAAACACGTGGGAATCACGTGGGAATCACGTGTGGATCACGTGACAATCATTTGGGAATCACGTGGGAATCACGTGTCAATCACGTGGGAATCACGTGGGAATCACGAGTCAATCACGTGGGAGTCACGTGGATATCACGTGGGAATCCCGTGGAAATCACGGGGGAATCACGTGGGAATCACGTGTCAATCACGGGGGAAACACGTGTCAATCACGTGGGAATCACGTGGGAATCACATGGGAATCACGTGTGAATCACGTGTCAATCACGTGGGAATCACGTGGGAATCACGTGTCAATCACGTGGGAATCTCGTGGAAATGAAGTGTCAATCAAGGGGGAATCACTTGTCAATCACGAGGGAATCACGTGGGAATCACGTGTCAATCACGTGGGAAACACGTTTCAATCACGTGGGAATCACGTGGGAATCACGTGGGATCACGTGGGAACCACGTGACAATCATTTGGGAATAACGTGGTAATCACGTGTAAATCACGTGGGAATCACGTGGGAATCACGAGGAAATCACGTGTCAATCACGTGGGAATCACGTGTCAATCACGTGGGAATCACATGGGAATCACGTGTCAATCACGATGGAATCACTTGGGAATCACGTGTCAATCACGTGGGAATCACGTGTGAATCACGTGAGAATCTCGTGGGCCTCACGTGTCAATCACGTGGGTATCACGTGGGAATCACGTAGGAATCACGTGTCAATCACGTAGGAATCACGTCCTAATCACATGTCAATCACGTGGGAATCACGTCGGAGTCACGTGGGAATCACGTGGGAATCACGTGTCAATCACATAGGAATCACGTCCTAATCACATGTCAATCACGTGGGAATCACGTCGGAGTCATGTGGGAATCACGTGTCAATCGCCTGGGAATCACGTGTCAATCACGTGGGAATCACGCCTCAATCACGTGGGAATCACGTGGGATTCACGTGTTAATCACGTGGAAATCACGAGGGAGTCACGTGGGAATCACGTGGGAATCACGTGTTAATCACGTGGAAATCACGTGGCAAACACTTGGGATTCACGTGGGAATCACATTTGAATCATGTGTCAATCACGTGGGAATCACGTGGGAATCACGTGGGAATTACGTGGAAATCACCTGTCAATCACGTGGGAATCACGTTGGAATCACCTGCGAATCACGTGGGAATGACGTGAAAATCATTAGGGAATCACGTGGGAATCACGTGTCAATAACGGGGGAATCACGTGTGAATCACCTGTCAATCACAGGGGAATCACGAGGAAATCACGTGTCAATCACGTGGGAATCACGTGTCAATCACGTGGGAATCACATGGGAATCACGTGTCAATCACGATGGAATCACTTGGGAATCACGTGTCAATCACGTGGGAATCACGTGTGAATCACGTGAGAATCTCGTGGGCCTCACGTGTCAATCACGTGGGTATCACGTGGGAATCACTTAGGAATCACGTGTCAATCACGTAGGAATCACGTCCTAATCACATGTCAATCACGTGGGAATCACGTCGGAGTCATGTGGGAATCACGTGGGAATCACGTGTCAATCACATAGGAATCACGTCCTAATCACATGTCAATCACGTGGGAATCACGTCGGAGTCATGTGGGAATCACGTGTCAATCGCCTGGGAATCACGTGTCAATCACGTGGGAATCACGCCTCAATCACATGGGAATCACGTGGGATTCACGTGTCAATCACGTGGAAATCACGAGGGAGTCACCTGGGAATCACGTGGGAATCACGTGTTAATCACGTGGAAATCACGTGGCAAACACTTGGGATTCACGTGGGAATCACATTTGAATCACGTGTCAATCACGTGGGAATCACGTGGGAATCACGTGGGAATCACGTGGAAATCACCTGTCAATCACGTGGGAATCACGTTGGAATCACCTGGGAATCACGTGGGAATGACGTGAAAATCATTAGGGAATCACGTTGGAATCACGTGTCAATCACGGGGGAATCACGTGTGAATCACGTGTCAATCACGTGGGAATCACATGGGAATCATGTGGGAATCACGTGGGAATCACCTGTCAATCATGTGGGAATCACATGGGAATCACGTGTCAATCACGTGGGAATCACGGCGGAATCTCGTGCCAATCACGTGGGAATCACGTGGGAATCACGTGGGAATCACGTGGGAATTACGTGGGAATCACGTGTCAATCACGTGGGAATCACGTGGGAATCACGTGACAATCATTTGGGAATCACGTGGGAATCAGGTGTCAATCACGTGGGAATCACGTGGGAATCACGTGGGAATCATGTGGGAATCACGTGTCAATCACGTAGGAATCACGTGTCAATCACGTGGGAATCACGTGGGAATCACGTGTCAATCACGTGGGAAACACGTGGGAATCACGTGGGAATCACGTGTGGATCACGTGACAATCATTTGGGAATCACGTGGGAATCACGTGTCAATCACGTGGGAATCACGTGGGAATCACGAGTCAATCACGTGGGAGTCACGTGGATATCACGTGGGAATCCCGTGGAAATCACGGGGGAATCACGTGGGAATCACGTGTCAATCACGGGGGAAACACGTGTCAATCACGTGGGAATCACGTGGGAATCACATGGGAATCACGTGTGAATCACGTGTCAATCACGTGGGAATCACGTGGGAATCACGTGTCAATCACGTGGGAATCTCGTGGAAATGAAGTGTCAATCAAGGGGGAATCACTTGTCAATCACGAGGGAATCACGTGGGAATCACGTGTCAATCACGTGGGAAACACGTTTCAATCACGTGGGAATCACGTGGGAATCACGTGGGATCACGTGGGAACCACGTGACAATCATTTGGGAATAACGTGGTAATCACGTGTAAATCACGTGGGAATCACGTGGGAATCACGAGGAAATCACGTGTCAATCACGTGGGAATCACGTGTCAATCACTTGGGAATCACATGGGAATCACGTGTCAATCACGATGGAATCACTTGGGAATCACGTGTCAATCACGTGGGAATCACGTGTGAATCACGTGAGAATCTCGTGGGCCTCACGTGTCAATCACGTGGGTATCACGTGGGAATCACGTAGGAATCATGTGTCAATCACGTAGGAATCACGTCCTAATCACATGTCAATCACGTGGGAATCACGTCGGAGTCACGTGGGAATCACGTGGGAATCACGTGTCAATCACATAGGAATCACGTCCTAATCACATGTCAATCACGTGGGAATCACGTCGGAGTCATGTGGGAATCACGTGTCAATCGCCTGGGAATCACGTGTCAATCACGTGGGAATCACGCCTCAATCACGTGGGAATCACGTGGGATTCACGTGTCAATCACGTGGAAATCACGAGGGAGTCACGTGGGAATCACGTGGGAATCACGTGTTAATCACGTGGAAATCACGTGGCAAACACTTGGGATTCACGTGGGAATCACATTTGAATCATGTGTCAATCACGTGGGAATCACGTGGGAATCACGTGGGAATTACGTGGAAATCACCTGTCAATCACGTGGGAATCACGTTGGAATCACCTGCGAATCACGTGGGAATGACGTGAAAATCATTAGGGAATCACGTGGGAATCACGTGTCAATCACGGGGGAATCACGTGTGAATCACCTGTCAATCACAGGGGAATCACGAGGAAATCACGTGTCAATCACGAGGGAATCACGTGTCAATCACGTGGGAATCACATGGGAATCACGTGTCAATCACGATGGAATCACTTGGGAATCACGTGTCAATCACGTGGGAATCACGTGTGAATCACGTGAGAATCTCGTGGGCCTCACGTGTCAATCACGTGGGTATCACGTGGGAATCACGTAGGAATCACGTGTCAATCACGTAGGAATCACGTCCTAATCACATGTCAATCACGTGGGAATCACGTCGGAGTCACGTGGGAATCACGTGGGAATCACGTGTCAATCACATAGGAATCACGTCCTAATCACATGTCAATCACGTGGGAATCACGTCGGAGTCATGTGGGAATCACGTGTCAATCGCCTGGGAATCACGTGTCAATCACGTGGGAATCACGCCTCAATCACATGGGAATCACGTGGGATTTACGTGTCAATCACGTGGAAATCACGAGGGAGTCACGTGGGAATCACGTGGGAATCACGTGTTAATCACGTGGAAATCACGTGGCAAACACTTGGGATTCACGTGGGAATCACATTTGAATCACGTGTCAATCACGTGGGAATCACGTGGGAATCACGTGGGAATCACGTGGAAATCACCTGTCAATCACGTGGGAATCACGTTGGAATCACCTGGGAATCACGTGGGAATGACGTGAAAATCATTAGGGAATCACGTTGGAATCACGTGTCAATCACGGGGGAATCACGTGTGAATCACGTGTCAATCACGTGGGAATCACATGGGAATCATGTGGGAATCACGTGGGAATCACCTGTCAATCATGTGGGAATCACATGGGAATCACGTGTCAATCACGTGGGAATCACGGCGGAATCTCGTGCCAATCACGTGGGAATCACGTGGGAATCACGTGGGAATCACGTGGGAATTACGTGGGAATCACGTGTCAATCACGTGGGAATCACGTGGGAATCACGTGACAATCATTTGGGAATCACGTGGGAATCAGGTGTCAATCACGTGGGAATCACGTGGGAATCACGTGGCAATTACATGTCAATCACGTGGAAATCACGTGTCAATCACGTGGGAAGCACGTGGGAAGCACGTGGGAATCCCTTGTCAATCACGTGGAAATCACATGGGAATCGCGGGAGAATCACGTTGGAATCATGTGTCAATCACGTGGGAATCATGGGGGAATCACGTGTCAACCACGTGGGAATCACGTGGGAATCACGTGGGATTCACGTGTCAATCACTTGGGAATCACATGGGAATCACGTGAGAATCACGTGGGAATCAAGTGTCAATCACGGGGGAATCACGTGGGAATCACGTGAGAATCTCGTGTCATTCACGTGGGAATCACGTGTCAATCACGTTGGATTCACGTGGGAATCACGTGGGTGTCATGGTTTAATCACGTGGAAACACGTAGGAATCACTTGGGAATCACGTGTCAATCACATGGGAATCACGTGGGAATCACGTGTCAATCACCTGGGAATCACTTGGGAATCACGTATCAATCACTTGGGAATCACGTGGGAATCACGTAGGAATCACATGGGAATCACGTGGGAATCACGTGTCAATCACTTTGGAATCACATGGGAATCACGTGAGAATCACATGTCAATCACGTGGGATTCACGTGGGAATCACGTGAGAATCTCGTGTCATTCACGTGGGAATCACGTGTCAATCACGTTGGATTCACGTGGGAATCACGTGGGTGTCATGGGTCAATCACGTAGAAACACGTGGGAATCAAGTGGGAATCACGTGTCAATCACATGGGAATCACGTGGGAATCACGTGTCAATCACGTGGGAATCACTTGGGAATCACGTATCAATCACTTGGGAATCACGTGGGAATCACGTGGGAATCACGTGTCAATCACGTGAATCAGGTGGAAATCACATTTAATCACGTGGAAATCACGTGGGAATCTCGTGTCAATCAAGTTGGAATCACGTGGGAATGACGTGTCAATCACGTGGGCATCACGTGGGAATCATTTGGAAATCACGTGTCAATCACGTTGGAATCACATGGGAATCACGTGGGAATCACGTGGGAATCACGTGTGAATCACGTGTCAATCACGTGGGAATCACGTGGGAATCACGTGGGTATCACGTGTCAATCATGTGGGAGTCCGTAGGAGTCACGTGGGAATCACATGGGAATCACGTGGTAATCACGTGGGAATCACGTTTGAATCACATGTCAATATCGTGGGAATAATGTGGGAATCACGTGTCAACCATGATGGAATAACGTGTGAATGACGTGGGAATCACGTGTCAATCACGTGGAAATCATGTGGGAATCAAGAGGTAATCACGCCTCAATCACGTGGGAATCACGTGGGAGTTACGTGGGAATCACATGGGAATCACGTGGGGATCACGTGGGAATCACGAGGGAATCACGTGTCAATCACGTGGGAATCACGTGGGAATCACGTGGGTATCACGTGTCAATCATGTGGGAGTCCGTAGGAGTCACGTGGGAATCACATGGGAATCACGTGGTAATCACGTGGGAATCACGTTGGAATCACGTGTCAATCACGTGAATCAGGTGGAAATCACATTTAATCACATGGAAATCACGTGGGAATCTCGTGTCAATCAAGTTGGAATCACGTGGGAATGACGTGTCAATCACGTGGGCATCACGTGGGAATCATTTGGAAATCACGTGTCAATCACGTTGGAATCACATGAGAATCACGTGTGAATCACGTGGGAATCACGTGGGAATCACGTGTCAATCACGTGGGAGTCCGTAGGAGTCACGTGGGAATCACATGGAAATCACGTGGTAATCACGTGGGAATCACGTTGGAATCACATGTCAATATCGTGGGAATCATGTGGGAATCACGTGTCAATCATGATGGAATTACGTGTGAATAACGTGGGAATCACGTGTCAATCACGTGGGCATCACGTGGGAATCATTTGTGAATCACGAGGGAATCACGTGGGAGTCACGTGGTAATCACGTGGGAATCACGTTGGAATCACATGTCAATATCGTGGGAATCATGTGGGAATCACGTGTCAATCATGATGGAATTACGTGTGAATAACGTGGGAATAACGTGTCAATCAAGTGGGAATCACGTGGCAGTCACGTGTCAATCACGTGGGTATCACGTGGGAATCATTTGGGAATCATGTGGGAATCACGTGGGAATCACGTGTCAATCACGTGGGAATCACGTGGCAATCACGTGTGAATGACATGTCAATCCCGTGAGAATCATGTTGGAATAAGGTGGGAATCACGTGTCAATCACCTGGGAATCACGTGGGATTCACGTGGGAATCACGTGTCAATCACGTGTCAATCATGTGAGAATCAAGTGGGAATCACCTGGAAAATACGTGTCAATCACGTGGGAATCACGTGGAAATCACGTGTCAATCACTTTGGAATCACGTGGGAATCATATGGGAATCACGTGTCAAGCACGTGGGAATCACATGTCAATTACGTGGAAATCACATTGGAGTCACGTGGGAATCACGTGGGAATCACGTGTAAATCACGTGGTAATCACGTGTGAATCACGTGTCAATCCCGTGGGAATCACGTGGGAATCACGTGGGAATCACGTGGGAATCATGCGTCAATCACGTGGGAATCACATGGGAGTCACGTGGTAATAACATGGGAATCACGTGGTAATCACGTAGGAATCACGTGGGAATAACGTGCCAATCACGTGGGAATCATATGGTAATCACTTGTCAATCACGAGGGAATCAGGTAGGAATCACGTGTCAATCACGTGGGCATCACATGCGTATCACACGGGAATCATTTGGGAATCACTTTTCAATCACGTTGGAATCACGTGGGAATCAATTTTGAATCACGTGGGAATCACGTGTCAATCACGTGGGAATCACGTGGGAATCACGTGTGTTCACGTGGGAATCACGTGACAATTATTTGGGAATCACGTGGGAATCACGTGTCAATCACGTGGGAATCACGTGGGAATCACGCGGAAATCACGTAGGAATCACACGGGAATCACGTGTCAATCACGATGGAATCACGTGGCACTCACGTTTCATTCACGTGGGAATCACATGTGAATCACGTGAGAATCTCGAGGACCTCACGTGTCAATCACGTGGGTATCACGTGGGAATCACGTAGGAATCACCTGTCAATCATGTAGGAATCACGTGGTAATCACGTGTCAATCACGTGGGAATCACGTCGGAGTCACGTGGGAATCACGTGGGAATCACGTGTCAATCACGTGGGAATCATGTGGGAGTCACGTGTCAATCACGTGGGAATCACGTTGGAATCACGTGGGAATCACTTGGGAATCACGAGTCAATCACGTGTCAATCACGTGGGAATCACGTGGGAATCACGTGGGAATCATGTGTCAATGGCATGGAAATCATGTGGGAATCACGTGGGAATCACTTGGGAATCACATGTCAATCATGTGCGAATCACATTGGAATCATGTTTGAATCACGTGTCAATCTCGTGGGAATCACGTGTCATTCACGTTGAAATTACGTGGGAATCACGTGTCAATCACGTGGGAAACCCGTGGGAATCACGTGTCAATCACGTGGGAATCACTTGGGAATCACATGGGAATCGCGTGTCAATCACGTGGGAATCACGTGGGAATCACATATCAATCACGTGGGAATCACGTGTCAATAACGTGGAAATCACATGGGAGTCACGTGGGAATTACGTGGGAATCACGTGGAAATCACGTAGGAATCACGTGGGAATAACGTGTCAATCACGTGGGTATCATGTGGGAATCACGTGTCAATCACGTGGGAATCACGTGTCAATCACGTGGGAATCACGTGGGAATGACGTGTCAATCACGTGGGCATCACGTGGGAATCACGTGGGAATCACTTGTGAATCACGTGGGAATCACATGGGAATCACGTGTCAATCACGTGGGAATCACGTGGTAATCATGTGGGAATCACGTTGGAATCCCGTGTCAATATCGTGGGAATCATGTGGGAACCACGTGTCAATCACGATGGAATTATGTGTGAATCACGTGGGAATCACGTGTCAATCACGTGTCAATCATGTGGGAATCACGTGGGAATCACGTGTCAATCACGTTGGAATCACATGGGAACAACGTCGGAATCTCGTGCCAATCACGTGGGAATCACGTGGGAATCACGTGGGAATCACGTGGGAATTACGTGGGAATCACGTGTCAATCACGTGGGAATCACGTGGGAATCACGTGACAATCATTTGGGAATCACGTGGGAATCAGGTGTCAATCACGTGGGAATCACATGGGAATCACGTGGGAATCACGTGGGAATCACGTGGCAATTACATGTCAATCACGTGGAAATCACGTGTCAATCACGTGGGAAGCACGTGGGAAGCACGTGGGAATCCCTTGTCAATCACGTGGAAATCACATGGGAATCGCGTGAGAATCACGTGGGAATCATGTGTCAATCACGTGGGAATCATGGGGGAATCACGTGTCAACCACGTGGGAATCACGTGGGAATCACGTGGGAATCACGTGTCAATCACGTGGGAATCACGTGTCAATCACGTGGGAATCACGTGGGAATGACGTGTCAATCACGTGGGCATCACGTGGGAATCACGTGGGAATCACTTGTGAATCACGTGGGAATCACGTGGGAATCACGTGTCAATCACGTGGGAATCACGTGGTAATCATGTGGGAATCACGTTGGAATCCCGTGTCAATATCGTGGGAATCATGTGGGAACCACGTGTCAATCACGATGGAATTATGTGTGAATCACGTGGGAATCACGTGTCAATCATGTGGGAATCATGAGGGAGTCACGTGTCAATCACGTGAGAATCACGAGGGCATCACGTGGGAATCATTTGGGAATCACGTGGGAATCACGGTGGAATCACGTGGGAATCACGTGTCAATCACGTGGGAATCACATGGCAATCACGTGGGAATGACATGGCAATCCCGTGGGAATCATGTGGGAATAAGGTGGGAATCACGTGTCAATAACGTGGGTATCACGTTGGAGTCACGTGGGAATCACGTGGGAATCACATGTCAATCAGGGGGAATCACGTGTGAATCACGTGTCAGTCACGTGGGAATCACGTGGGAATCATGTGGGAATCACGTGGGAATCACGTATCAATCATGTGGGAATCACGTGGGAATCACGTGTCAATCACGTTGGAATCACGTGGGAACAACGTCGGAATCTCGTGCCAATCACGTGGGAATCACGTGGGAATCACGTGGGAATCACGTGACAATCATTTGGGAATCACGTGGGAATCACGTGGGAATCACGTGACAATCATTTGGGAACCACGTGGGAATCACGTGTCAATCACGTGGGAATCACGTGGGAATCACGTGTCAATCACGTGTCAATCACGTGGGAATCACGTGGGAATCACGTGGGAATCCCGAGTCAATCACGGGGGAATCACGTGGGAATCACGTGGGAATCACGTGTCATTCACGTGGGAATCACGTGGGAATCACGAGTCAATCACGAGGGAGTCACGTGGGAATCACGTGTCAATCACGTGTCAATCACATGGGAATCAAGTGGAAATCATGCATCAATCACGTGTCAATCACGTGGGAATCTCGGGGGAATCTCGTGGGAATCACGTGTCAATCACGTGGGAATAACGTGGGAATCACGTTTCAATCACTTGGGAATCACGTGGGAATCACGTGGAAAGCACGTGGGAAACACGTGTCAATCACTTGGGAATCACATGTGTATCACGTGATAATCACGTGGGAATCACGTGTAATTCACGTGGCAATCACGTGAGAATTACGTGGGAATCACGTGGGAATCAAGTATCAATCACGTGTGAATCACGTGGAAAAACCTTGGGAATCACGTGTCAATCACGTGGGAATCACGAGGGAATCACGTGGGAATCATGTGGGAATCACGAGGGAATCACGTGTCAATCACGTGGGAATCATGTGGGAATTACGTTGGAATCACGTGTGGATCACGTGAAAATCATTTGGGAATCACGTCGGAATCACGTGTCAATCACGTGGGAATCACGTGGAAAAAACTTGGGAATCACGTGTCAATCACGTGGGAATCATGAGGGAATCACGTGTCAATCACGTGAGCATCACGAGGGCATCACGTGGGAATCATTTGGGAATCACGTGGGAATCACGGTGGAATCACGTGGGAATCACGTGTCAATCACGTGGGAATCACATGGCAATCACTTGGGAATGACATGGCAATCCTGTGGGAATCACGTGGGAATAAGGTGGGAATCACGTGTCAATAACGTGGGAATCACGTTGGAGTCACGTGGGAATCACGTGGGAATCACTTGTCAATCACGTGGGAATCACGTGGGAATCACGTGTCAATCCCGTGGGAATCACGTGGGAATCACGTAGGAATCAGGTGGGAATCACGTGGGAATCATGCGTCTATCACGTGGGAATCACATGGGAGTCACGTGGGAATCACGTGGGAGTCAATTAGGAATCACGTGGGAAGCACGTGCAAATCACGTGTCAATCACTTGGGAATCACATGGGAATCACGTGATAATCACGTGGGAATCACGTGTCAATCACGTGGGAATCACGTGAGCATCACATGGGAATCACGTGTCAATCATGTGGGAAGCACGTGGGAATCACGTGGGAATCACGTGTCAATCACCTGGGAATCACGTGTCAATCACGTGGGAATCACGTGGGAATCATGCGTCAATCACGTGGGAATCAAGTGGGAGTCAAGTAGAATCACGTGGGAATCACGTGGGAATCACGTGGGTATCACGTGTCCATCACGTGGGAGTCATGTGGGAATCACGTGTCAATCACGTGGGAATCACGTGGGAATAAGGTGGGAATCACGTGTCAATCACGTGGGAATCACGTGGGAATCACGTGGGATTCACGTGGGAATCACCTGTTAATGACGTGTCAATCATGTGAGAATCAAGTGGGAATCACGTGGAAATCACGTGTCAATCACGTGGGAATCACGTGGGCATCACGTGTCTATCACGTTGGAATCACGTGGGAATCACATGTCAATTAGGTGGGAGTCACGTTGGAGTCACGTGGGAATCACGTGGGAATCACGTGTCAATCACGTGGGAATCACATGTCAATTACGTGGGAGTCACGTTGGAGTCACGTGGGAGTCACGAGGGAATCACGTATCAATCACGTGGGAATCACGTGGGAATCACGTGTCAATCCCATGGGAATCACGGGGGAATCTCGTAGGAATCACGTGGGAATCACGTGGGAATCATGCGTCAATCACGTGGGAATCACATGGGAGTCATGTGGGATTCAAGTGGTAATCACGTGGCAATCATGTGGGAATTACGTGTCAATCACGTGGGAATCACGTAGGAATCACGTGTCATTCATGTGGGAATAACGTGGGAATCACATGGGAATCACGTGGGAATCACATGTCATTCACGTGGGAATCACGTGGGCATCACGTAGGAATCATGTGGGAATCAGGTGTCAATCACGTGGGAATCACAAGGGAAACAAGTGGGAAACACGTGTCAATCACTTGGGAATCACGTGTGAGTCACGTGGGAATCACATGGGAATCACGTGTCAATCATGTGGGAATCACGTGGAATCATGCATCAATAATGTGGGAATCACGTGGGAATCAGGTGGGAATCACGTGGGAATCACATGGGAATCACGTGGGAATCACGAGTCAATCACGTGGGAATCACGTGGGAATCACGTCTAATTCACGTGGATATCAAATGGGAATCTCGTGTCAATCAAGTTGGAATCACGTGGGAATGACATGTCAATCACGTGGGCATAACGTGGGAATCGTTTGTTAATCACGTTGGAATCACGTGAAATCACGTGGAAATGAAGTGTCAATCACGTGGGAATCACGTGGGAATCACGGGGTAATCACGTGTCAATCCCATCCGTATCACGTGGGAATCACGTGGGAATCATGTGGGTATCACGTGTCAATCACGTAGGAATCACGTGTCAATCACGTGGGAATCACGTGGGAATCACGTGTCAATCACGTGGGAGTCACGTGGATATCACGTGGGAATCCCGTGGAAATCACGGGGGAATCACGTGTCAATCACGAGGGAATCACGTGGTAATCACGTGTCAATCACGTGGGAAACACGTGTCAATCACGTGGGAATCACGTGGGAATCACGTGGGAATCACGTGTGAATCACGTGTGAATCACGTGGGAATCAGGTGGGAATCACGTGTCAATCACGTGGGAATCACGTGTGAATCACGTGTCAATCACGTGGGAATCACGTGTGAATCACTTGTCAATCACGAGGGAATCACGTGGGAATATCGTGTCAATCACGTGGGAAACACGTGTCAATCACGTGGGAATCACGGGAATCACGTGGGATCACGTGGGAATCACGTGACAATCATTTGGGAATCACGTGGTAATCACGTGTAAATCACGTGGGAATCACGTGGGAATCACGAGGAAATCACGTGTCAATCACGTGGGAATCACGTGTCAATCACGTGGGAATCACATGGGAATCACGTGTCAATCACGATGGAATCACTTGGGAATCACATGTCAATCACGTGGGAATCACGTGTGAATCACGTGAGGATCTCGTGGGCCTCACGTGTCAATCACGTGGGTATCACGTGGGAATCACGTAGGAATCACGTGTCAATCACGTAGGAATCACGTCCTAATCACATGTCAATCACGTGGGAATCACTTTGGAGTCACGTGTTAATCACGTGGGAATCACGTGTCAATGACGTAGGAATCACGTCCTAATCACATGTCAATCACGTGGGAATCACGTCGGAGTCATGTGGGAATCACGTGGGAATCACGTGTCAATCACCTGGGAATCACGTGTCAATCACGTGGTAATCACGCCTCAATCACGTGGGAATCACGTGGGATTCATGTGTCAATCACGTGGAAATCACGAGGGAGTCACGTGGGAATCACGTGGGAATCACGTGTTAATCACGTGGAAATCACGTGGCAAACACTTGGGACTCACGTGGGAATCACATTTGAATCACGTGTCAATCACGTGGGAATCACGTGGGAATCACGTGGGAATCACGTGTCAATCACGTGGGAATCACGTTGGAATCATCTGGGAATCACGTGGGAATGACGTGAAAATCATTAGGGAATCACGTGGGAATCACGTGTCAATCACGGGGGAATCACGTGTGATTCACGTGTGAATCACGTGTGAATCACGTGGGAATCACGTGGGAATCATGTGGGAATCACGTGGGAATCACCTGTCAATTATGTGGGAATCACGTGGGAATCACGAGTCAATCACGTGGGAATCACGGCGGAATCTCGTGCCAATCACGTGGGAATCACGTGGGAATTACGTGGGAATCACGTGTCAATCACGTGGGAATCACGTGGGAATCACGTGACAATCAGTTGGGAATCACGTGGGAATCAGGTGTCAATCACGTGGGAATGACGTGGGAATCACGTGGGAATCACGTGTAAATCACGTGGGAATCAAGTGGGAATCACGTGTAAATCACGTGGGAATCACGTGGGAATCACGTGTCAATCATGTGTCAATCACGTGGTAATCACGTGGGAATCACGTGGGATCACGTGGGAATCACGTGACAATCATTTGTGAATCATGTGGTAATCACGTGTAAATCACGTGGGAATCACGTGGGAATCACAAGGAAATCACGTGTCATTCACGTGGGAATCACGTGTCAATCACGATGGAATCACTTGGGAATCACGTGTCAATCACGGGGGAATCACGTGGTAATCACGTGTAAATCACGTGGGAATCACAAGGAAATCACGTGTCAATCAGAAGGAAATCACGTGTCAATCACGTGGGAAACACGTGTCAATCACTTGGGAATCACGTGGAAATCACGTGTCAATCACGGGGGATTCACGTGTGAATCACGTGTGAATCACGTGTCAATCACGTGGGAATCACGTGGGAATCATGTGGGAATCACGTGGGAATCACGTGTCAATCATGTGGGAATCACGTGTCAATCACGTGGGAATCACGTGGGAATCACGTCGGAATCTCGTGCCAATCACGTGGGAATCACGTGGGAATAACGTGGGAATCACGTGTCAATCAGGAGGGAATCACGTGGGAATCACGTGGGATCACGTGGGAATCACGTGACAATCATTTGTGAATCATGTGGTAATCACGTGTAAATCACGTGGGAATCACGTGGGAATCACAAGGAAATCACGTGTCATTCACGTGGGAATCACGTGTCAATCACGATGGAATCACTTGGGAATCACGTGTCAATCACGGGGGAATCACGTGGTAATCACGTGTAAATCACGTGGGAATCACAAGGAAATCACGTGTCAATCAGAAGGAAATCACGTGTCAATCACGTGGGAAACACGTGTCAATCACTTGGGAATCACGTGGAAATCACGTGTCAATCACGGGGGATTCACGTGTGAATCACGTGTGAATCACGTGTCAATCACGTGGGAATCACGTGGGAATCATGTGGGAATCACGTGGGAATCACGTGTCAATCATGTGGGAATCACGTGTCAATCACGTGGGAATCACGTGGGAATCCCGAGTCAATCACGGGGGAATCACGTGGGAATCACGTGGGAATCACGTGTCAATCATGTGGGAATCTCGTGGGAATCACGTGTCAATCACGTGGGAATAACGTGGAAATCACGTGTCAATCACTTGGGAATCAT
The DNA here is from genome assembly GCF_963930625.1 of Muntiacus reevesi. NCBI lineage: Eukaryota > Metazoa > Chordata > Mammalia > Artiodactyla > Cervidae > Muntiacus > Muntiacus reevesi. Next base: position 1,077,264 of record NW_027078022.1, on the reverse strand, counting down.
GTGGGCATCACGTGGAAAGCACGTGGAAAACACGTGTCAATCACTTGGGAATCACATGGGTATCACGTGATAATCACGTGGGAATCAAGTGTAATTCACGTGGCAATCACGTGAGAATTACGTGGGAATCACGTGGGAATCACGTTTCAATCACATGGGAATCACGTGGGAATCATGCGTCCATCACGTGGGAATCGCGTGGGAATCACGTGGGAATCACGTGTCAATCACGTGGGAATCACGTGGGAATAACGTGGGAATCACGTGTCAATCAGGAGGGAATCACGTGGGATCACGTGGGAATCACGTGACAATCATTTGTGAATCATGTGGTAATCACGTGTAAATCACGTGGGAATCACGTGGGAATCACAAGGAAATCACGTGTCATTCACGTGGGAATCACGTGTCAATCACGATGGAATCACTTGGGAATCACGTGTCAATCACGGGGGAATCACGTGGTAATCACGTGTAAATCACGTGGGAATCACAAGGAAATCACGTGTCAATCAGAAGGAAATCACGTGTCAATCACGTGGGAAACACGTGTCAATCACTTGGGAATCACGTGGAAATCACGTGTCAATCACGGGGGATTCACGTGTGAATCACGTGTGAATCACGTGTCAATCACGTGGGAATCACGTGGGAATCATGTGGGAATCACGTGGGAATCACGTGTCAATCATGTGGGAATCACGTGTCAATCACGTGGGAATCACGTGGGAATCACGTCGGAATCTCGTGCCAATCACGTGGGAATCACGTGGGAATCACGTGGGAATCACGTGGAAATCACGTGGGAATTACGTGGGAATCACGTGTCAATCACGTGGGAATCACGTGGGAATCACGTGGGAATCACGTGACAATCATTTGGGAATCACGTGGGAATCAGGTGTCAATCACGTGTGAATCACGTGGGAATCACGTGGGAATCACGTGTAAATCACGTGGGAATCACGTGGGAATCACGTGGGAATCACGTGGGAATCCCGAGTCAATCACGGGGGAATCACGTGGGAATCACGTGGGAATCACGTGGGAATCCCGAGTCAATCACGGGGGAATCACGTGGGAATCACGTGGGAATCACGTGTCAATCACGTGGGAATCTCGTGGGAATCACGTGTCAATCACGTGGGAATAACTTGGGAATCACCAGTCAATCACTTGGGAATCATGTGGGAATCACGTGTCAATCACGTGGGAATCACGTGGGAATAATGTGGGAATCACGTGTCAATCAGGAGGGAATCACGTGGGAATCACGTGGGAATCACGTGTGAATCACGTTGGAATCATGCGTCAATCACGTGGGAATCACATGGGAGTCACGTGGGATTCACGTGGTAATCACGTTACAATCATGTGGGAATTACGTGTCAATCATGTGGGAATCACGTAGGAATCACGTGTCATTCATGTGGGAAACACGTGGGAATCACATGGGAATCACGTGGTAGTCACATCTCAATCACGTGTGAATCACGAGGGAATCACGTGTCAATCATGTGGGAATTACTTGGGAATCACAGGGTAATCACCTGTCATTCACGTGGGAATCATGTGGGCATCACGTGGGAATCATGTGGGAATCAGGTGTCAATCACGTGGGAATCACTTGGGAAACAAGTGGGAATCACGTGTCAATCACTTGGGAATCACGGGACAATCATGTGGGAATCACGTGGAATCATGCATCAATAATGTGGAATCACGTGGGAATCACGTGGGAATCACGTGGGAATCACGTGGGAATCACGAGTCAATCACGTGGGAATCACGTGGGAATCACGGCTAATTCACATGGATATCAAATGGGAATCTCGTGTCAATCAAGTTGGAATCACGTAGGAATGACGTGTCAATCACGTGGGCGTCACGTGGGAATCGTTTGGGAATCACGTGGGAATCACATGGGAATCACGAGGGAATGAGGTGTCAATCACGTGGGAATCACGTGGGAATCATGTGGGAATCACGTGTCAATCACGTAGGAATCACGTATCAATCACATGGGAATCACTTGGGAATCACGTGCCAATCACGTGTCAATCACGTGGGAATCACGTGTCAATCACGTGGGAGTCACGTGGATATCACGTGGGAATCCCGTGGAAATCACGGGGGAATCACGTGTCAATCACGAGGGAATCACGTGGGAATCACGTGGGAATCACGTGGGAATCACGTGTCAATCACGTGGGAATCAAGTGGGAATCACGTGTAAATCACGTGGGAATCACGTGTCAATCATGTGTCAATCACGTGGTAATCACGTGGGAATCACGTGGGATCACGTGGGAATCACGTGACAATCATTTGTGAATCACGTGGTAATCACGTGTAAATCACGTGGGAATCACGTGGGAATCACAAGGAAATCACGTGTCATTCACGTGGGAATCACGTGTCAATCACGATGGAATCACTTGGGAATCACGTGTCAATCACGGGGGAATCACGTGGTAATCACGTGTAAATCACGTGGGAATCACGTAGGAATCACAAGGAAATCACGTGTCAATCACAAGGAAATCACGTGTCAATCACGTGGGAAACACGTGTCAATCACTTGGGAATCACGTGGGAATCACGTGTCAATCACGGGGGAATCACGTGTGAATCACGTGTGAATCACGTGTCAATCACGTGGGAATCACGTGGGAATCATGTGGGAATCACGTGGGAATCACGTGGGAATCACATGGGAATTACGTGGGAATCACGTGGGAATCACGTGGGAATCACGTGGGAATCACGTGACAATCATTTGGGAATCACGTGGGAATCACGTGGGAATTACGTGGGAATCACGTGGGAGTTACGTGGGAATCACGTGGGAATCACGTGGGAATCACGTGTCAATCACGTGTCAATCACGTGGGAATCACGTGGGAATCACGTGGGAATCCCGAGTCAATCACGGGGGAATCACGTGGGAATCACGTGGGAATCACGTGGGAATCCCGAGTCAATCACGGGGGAATCACGTGGGAATCACGTGGGAATCACGTGTCAATCATGTGGGAATCTCGTGGGAATCACGTGTCAATCACGTGGGAATAACGTGGAAATCACGTGTCAATCACTTGGGAATCATGTGGGCATCACGTGGAAAGCACGTGGAAAACACGTGTCAATCACTTGGGAATCACATGGGTATCACGTGATAATCACGTGGGAATCAAGTGTAATTCACGTGGCAATCACGTGAGAATTACGTGGGAATCACGTGGGAATCACGTTTCAATCACATGGGAATCACGTGGGAATCATGCGTCCATCACGTGGGAATCACGTGGGAATCACGTGGGAATCACGTGTCAATCACGTGGGAATCACGTGGGAATAACGTGGGAATCACGTGTCAATCAGGAGGGAATCACGTGGGATCACGTGGGAATCACGTGACAATCATTTGTGAATCATGTGGTAATCACGTGTAAATCACGTGGGAATCACGTGGGAATCACAAGGAAATCACGTGTCATTCACGTGGGAATCACGTGTCAATCACGATGGAATCACTTGGGAATCACGTGTCAATCACGGGGGAATCACGTGGTAATCACGTGTAAATCACGTGGGAATCACAAGGAAATCACGTGTCAATCAGAAGGAAATCACGTGTCAATCACGTGGGAATCACGTGGGAATCACGTGGGAATCACGTGGGAATCCCGAGTCAATCACGTGTCAATCACGTGGGAATCACGTGGGAATCACGTCGGAATCTCGTGCCAATCATTTGGGAATCACGTGGGAATCAGGTGTCAATCACGTGTGAATCACGTGGGAATCACGTGGGAATCACGTGTCAATCACGTGGGAATCACGTGGGAATCACGTGGGAATCACGTGGTAATCCCGAGTCAATCACGGGGGAATCACGTGGGAATCACGTGGGAATCACGTGGGAATCCCGAGTCAATCACGGGGGAATCACGTGGGAATCACGTGGGAATCACGTGTCAATCACGTGGGAATCTCGTGGGAATCACGTGTCAATCACGTGGGAATAACTTGGGAATCACCAGTCAATCACTTGGGAATCATGTGGGAATCACGTGTCAATCACGTGGGAATCACGTGGGAATAATGTGGGAATCACGTGTCAATCAGGAGGGAATCACGTGGGAATCACGTGGGAATCACGTGTTAATCACGTGGGAATCACGTGGGAATAACGTGGGAATCACGTGTCAATCAGGAGGGAATCACGTGGGAATCACGTGGGAATCACGTGTCAATCACGTGGGAATCAAGTGGGAATAACGTGGGTATCACGTGTCAATGAGGTGGGAATCAAATGGGAATCACGTGGGAATCACGTGTCAATCACGTGGGAATCATGTGGGAATTACGTGACAATCACGAGTTAATCACGTGGGAATCACGTGGAAATCACATTAAATCACGTGGGCATCACGTAGGCATCACATGGGAATCATTTAGGAATCACGTGGGAATCACGTGTGAATCACGTTGGAATCATGCGTCAATCACGTGGGAATCACATGGGAGTCACGTGGGATTCACGTGGTAATCACGTTACAATCATGTGGGAATTACGTGTCAATCATGTGGGAATCACGTAGGAATCACGTGTCATTCATGTGGGAAACACGTGGGAATCACATGGGAATCACGTGGTAGTCACATCTCAATCACGTGTGAATCACGAGGGAATCACGTGTCAATCATGTGGGAATTACTTGGGAATCACAGGGTAATCACCTGTCATTCACGTGGGAATCATGTGGGCATCACGTGGGAATCATGTGGGAATCAGGTGTCAATCACGTGGGAATCACTTGGGAAACAAGTGGGAATCACGTGTCAATCACTTGGGAATCACGGGACAATCATGTGGGAATCACGTGGAATCATGCATCAATAATGTGGAATCACGTGGGAATCACGTGGGAATCACGTGGGAATCACGTGGGAATCACGAGTCAATCACGTGGGAATCACGTGGGAATCACGGCTAATTCACATGGATATCAAATGGGAATCTCGTGTCAATCAAGTTGGAATCACGTAGGAATGACGTGTCAATCACGTGGGCGTCACGTGGGAATCGTTTGGGAATCACGTGGGAATCACATGGGAATCACGAGGGAATGAGGTGTCAATCACGTGGGAATCACGTGGGAATCATGTGGGAATCACGTGTCAATCACGTAGGAATCACGTATCAATCACATGGGAATCACTTGGGAATCACGTGCCAATCACGTGTCAATCACGTGGGAATCACGTGTCAATCACGTGGGAGTCACGTGGATATCACGTGGGAATCCCGTGGAAATCACGGGGGAATCACGTGTCAATCACGAGGGAATCACGTGGGAATCACGTGGGAATCACGTGGGAATCACGTGTCAATCACGTGGGAATCAAGTGGGAATCACGTGTAAATCACGTGGGAATCACGTGTCAATCATGTGTCAATCACGTGGTAATCACGTGGGAATCACGTGGGATCACGTGGGAATCACGTGACAATCATTTGTGAATCACGTGGTAATCACGTGTAAATCACGTGGGAATCACGTGGGAATCACAAGGAAATCACGTGTCATTCACGTGGGAATCACGTGTCAATCACGATGGAATCACTTGGGAATCACGTGTCAATCACGGGGGAATCACGTGGTAATCACGTGTAAATCACGTGGGAATCACGTAGGAATCACAAGGAAATCACGTGTCAATCACAAGGAAATCACGTGTCAATCACGTGGGAAACACGTGTCAATCACTTGGGAATCACGTGGGAATCACGTGTCAATCACGGGGGAATCACGTGTGAATCACGTGTGGATCACGTGTCAATCACGTGGGAATCACGTGGGAATCATGTGGGAATCACGTGGGAATCACGTGGGAATCACATGGGAATTACGTGGGAATCACGTGGGAATCACGTGGGAATCACGTGGGAATCACGTGACAATCATTTGGGAATCACGTGGGAATCACGTGGGAATTACGTGGGAATCACGTGGGAGTTACGTGGGAATCACGTGGGAATCACGTGGGAATCACGTGTCAATCACGTGTCAATCACGTGGGAATCACGTGGGAATCACGTGGGAATCCCGAGTCAATCACGGGGGAATCACGTGGGAATCACGTGGGAATCACGTGGGAATCCCGAGTCAATCACGGGGGAATCACGTGGGAATCACGTGGGAATCACGTGTCAATCATGTGGGAATCTCGTGGGAATCACGTGTCAATCACGTGGGAATAACGTGGAAATCACGTGTCAATCACTTGGGAATCATGTGGGCATCACGTGGAAAGCACGTGGAAAACACGTGTCAATCACTTGGGAATCACATGGGTATCACGTGATAATCACGTGGGAATCAAGTGTAATTCACGTGGCAATCACGTGAGAATTACGTGGGAATCACGTGGGAATCACGTTTCAATCACATGGGAATCACGTGGGAATCATGCGTCCATCACGTGGGAATCACGTGGGAATCACGTGGGAATCACGTGTCAATCACGTGGGAATCACGTGGGAATAACGTGGGAATCACGTGTCAATCAGGAGGGAATCACGTGGGAATCACGTGGGAATCACGTGTCAATCACGTGGGAATCAAGTGGGAATAACGTGGGTATCACGTGTCAATGAGGTGGGAATCAAATGGGAATCACGTGGGAATCACGTGTCAATCACGTGGGAATCATGTGGGAATTACGTGACAATCACGAGTTAACAACATGGGAATCACGTGGAAATCACATTAAATCACGTGGGCATCACGTGGGCATCACATGGGAATCATTTAGGAATCACGTGGTAATCACGTGTGAATCACGTTGGAATCATGCGTCAATCACGTGGGAATCACATGGGAGTCACTTGGGATTCACGTGGTAATCACGTTACAATCATGAGGGAATTACGTGTCAATCATGTGGGAATCACGTAGGAATCACGTGTCATTCATGTGGGAAACACGTGGGAATCACATGGGAATCACGTGGTAGTCACATCTCAATCACGTGTGAATCACGAGGGAATCACGTGTCAGTCACATGGGAATCACCTGGGAATCACAGGGTAATCACCTGTCATTCACGTGGGAATCATGTGGGCATCACGTAGGAATCATGTGGGAATCAGGTGTCAATCACGTGGGAATAACTTGGGAAACAAGTGGGAATCACGTGTCAATCACTTGGGAATCACGGGTCAATCATGTGGGAATCACGTGGAATCAGGCATCAATAATGTGGGAATCACGTGGGAATCACGTGGGAATCACCTGGGAATCACGTGGGAATCACGAGTCAATCACGTGGGAATCACGTGGGAATCACGGCTAATTCACATGGATATCAAATGGGAATCTCGTGTCAATCAAGTTGGAATCACGTAGGAATGACGTGTCAATCACGTGGGCGTCACGTGGGAATCGTTTGGGAATCACGTGGGAACCACGTGGGAATCACGAGGGAATGAGGTGTCAATCACGTGGGAATCACGTGGGAATCATGTGGGAATGACGTGTCAATCCCATGGGTATCACATGGGAATCACGTGGGAATCATGTGGGAATCACGTGTCAATCACATAGGAATCACGTATCAATCACGTGGGAATCACTTGGGAATCACGTGCCAATCACGAGTCAATCACGTGGGAATCACGTGGGAATCACGTGTCAATCACGTGGGAGTCACGTGGATATCACGTGGGAATCCCGTGGAAATCACGGGGGAATCACGTGTCAATCACGAGGGAATCACGTGTGAATCACGTGGGAATCAAGTGGGAATCACGTGTAAATCACGTGGGAATCACGTGGGAATCACGTGTCAATCATGTGTCAATCACGTGGGAATCACGTGTCAATATGTGTCAATCACGTGGTAATCACGTGGGAATCACGTGGGATCACGTGGGAATCACGTGACAATCATTTGTGAATCACGTGGTAATCACGTGTAAATCACGTGGGAATCACGTGGGAATCACAAGGAAATCACGTGGCATTCACGTGGGAATCACGTGTCAATCACGATGGAATCACGTGGTAATCACGTGTAAATCACGTGGGAATCACGTGGGAATCACAAGGAAATCACGTGTCAATCACAAGGAAATCACGTGTCAATCACGTGGGAAACACGTGTCAATCACTTGGGAATCACGTGGGAATCACGTGTCAATCACGGGGGAATCACGTGTGAATCACGTGTGGATCACGTGTCAATCACGTGGGAATCACGTGGGAATCATGTGGGAATCACGTGTCAATCATGTGGGAATCACGTGGGAATCACGTGTCAATCAGGTGGGAATCAAGTGGGAATCAGGTCGGAATCTCGTGCCAATCACGTGGGAATCACGTGGGAATCACGTGGGAATCACGTGGGAATCACGTGGGAATCACGTGGGAATCACGTGACAAACATTTGGGAATCACGTGGGAATCAGTTGTCAATCACGTGGGAATCACGTGGGAATCACGTGGGAATCACGTGTCAATCACGTGTCAATCATGTGGGAATCACGTGGGAATCACATGGGAATCCCGAGTCAATCACGGGGGAATCACGTGGGAATCACGTGGGAATCACGTGGGAATCACGAGTCAATCACGAGGGAGTCACGTGGGAATCACGTGGGAATCCCGTGGAAATCACGTGGGAATCACTTGTCAATCACGAGTGAATCACGTGGGAATCACGTGTCAATCACGTGTCAATCACGTGGGAATCAACTGGACATCATGCATCAATCACGTGTCAATCACGTGGGAATCTCGGGGGAATCTCGTGGGAATCACGTGTCAATCTCGTGGGAATAACGTGGGAATCACGTGTCAATCACTTGGGAATCACGTGGGAATCACGTGGAAAGCACGTGGGAAACACGTGTCAATCACTTGGGAATCACATGTGTATCACGTGATCATCACGTGGGAATCACGTGTAATTCACGTGGCAATCACGTGAGAATTACGTGGGAATCACGTGGGAATCAAGTGTCAATCACGTGGGAATCACGTGGGAAAAACTTGGGAATCACGTGTGAATCACCTGGGAATCACGAGGGAATCACGTGGGAATCATGTGGGAATCACGAGTGAATCACGGTCAATCACGTGGTAATCATGTGGGAATTACGTGGGAATCACGTGTGGATCACGTGACAATCATTTGGGAATCACGTCGGAATCATGTGTCAATCATGTGGGAATCACGTGGGAATCACGTGTCAATCACGTGGGAATCATGTGGGAATTACGTGTCAATCATGTGGGAATCACGTTGGAATCATCTGGGAATCACGTGGGAATGACGTGAAAATCATTAGGGAATGACGTGGGAATCACGTGTCAATCACGGGGGAATCACGTGTGAATCACGTGTGAATCACGTGTCAATCACGTGGGAATCACGTGGGAATCATGTGAGAATCACGTGGGAATCACCTGTCAATCATGTGGGAATCACGTGGGAATCACGTGTCAATCACGTGGGAATCATGGCGGAATCTCGTGCCAATCACGTGGGAATCACGTGGGAATCACGTGGGAATTACGTGGGAATCACGTGTCAATCACGTGGGAATCACGTGGGAATCACGTGACAATCATTTGGGAATCACGTGGGAATCAGGTGTCAATCACGTGGGAATCACGTGGGAATCACGTGGGAATCACGTGTCAATCACGCGTCAATCACGTGGGAATCACGTGGGAATCTCGTGGGAATCCCGAGTCAATCACTTGGGAATCACGTGGGAATCACGTGGGAATCACGTATCATTCACGTGGGAATCACGTGGGAATCACGATTCAAACACGAGGGAGTCACGTGGGAATCACGTGGGAATCCCGTGGAAATCACGTGGGAATCACTTGTCAATCACGAGGGAATCTCGTGGGAATCACGTGTCAATCACGTGGGAATCACGTGGGAATCAAGTGGGAATCATGCTTCAATCTCGTGTGAATCACATGGGAGTCAAGTTGGAATAATGTGGGAATCACGTGGTAATCACGTGGGAATCAAGTGGTAATCACGTGTCAATCACGAGGGAATCATGAGGTAATCACGTTGGAATCACGAGTCAATCACTTGGGAATCACTTGGGAATCACGTAGGAATCACGTATCATTCACGTGGGAATCACGTATCAATCACGTGGGAATCACGTGGGAATCATGTGGGAATTACATGTCAATCACGTGGGAATCACGTGGGAATCACGTGTCAATCATGTGGGAATCACTTGGGAATCACATATCAATCACGTGGGAATCACGTGGGAATCACATTTAATCACGTGGAAATCACATGGGAATCTCGTGGGAATGACGTGTCAATCGCGTGGGCATCACGTGGGAATCATTTGGGAATCACGTGTCAATCACGTTGGAATCATATGGGAATCACGTGGGTATCACGTGGGAATAACGTGTCAATCACGTGGGAATCACGTGGGAATCACGTGGAAATCACGTGGAAATCACATGGGAATCTCGTGGGAATGACGTGTCAATCACGTGGGAATCACGAAGGAATCACATGTAAATCACGTGGGAATCACGTGGGAATCACGTGTTAATCACGTGGGAATCATGTGGGAATCACGTGGGAATGACGTGGGAATCACGTGACAATCATTTGGGAATCACCTGGAAATCACGTGTTAATCACGTGGGAATCACGTGGGAATCACGTAGGAATCACGTGGGAATCACGTGGGAATGTCGTGTCAATCATGTGGGAATCACGGGGGAATCACGTGGGAATCACGTGTCAATCACGTGGGTATCACGTGGGAATCAGGTGGGAATATCGTGTGAATCACGTGGGAATCACGTGTCATTCACATGGGAATTACGTGGGAATCACGTGGGAATCACGTGTCAATCACGTGGGAATCTCGTGGGAAACACGTGTCAATCACGTGGGAATAACGTGGGAATCACGTGTCAATCACTTGGGAATCATGTGGGAATCACGTGGAAAGCACGTGGAAAACACGTGTCAATCACTTGGGAATCACATGGGTATCACGTGATAATCACGTGGGAATCAAGTGTAATTCACGTGGCAATCACGTGAGAATTACGTGGGAATCACGTGGGAATCACATTTCAATCACATGGGAATCACGTGGGAATCATGCGTCAATCACGTGGGAATCACGTGGGAATCACGTGGGAATAACGGGGGAATCACGTGTCAATCACGTGGGAATCACGTGTCAATCACGTGGGAATCATGTGGGATTTACATGACAATCACGAATTAATCACGTGGGAATCACGTGGAAATCACATTAAATCACGTGGGCATCACGTGGGCATCACATGGGAATCATTTAGGAATCACGTGGGAATCACGTGTGAATCACGTTGGAATCATGCGTCCATCACGTGGGAATCACATGGGAGTCACGTGGGATTCACGTGGTAATCACGTTACAATCATGTGGGAATTACGTGTCAATCATGTGGGAATCACGTAGGAATCACGTGTCATTCATGTGGGAAACACGTGGGAATCACATGGGAATCACGTGGTAGTCACATCTCAATCACGTGTGAATCACGAGGGAATCACGTGTCAATCACGTGGGAATCACTTGGGAATCACAGGGTAATTACCTGTCATTCACGTGGGAATCATGTGGGCATCACGTGGGAATCATGTGGGAATCAGGTGTCAATCACGTAGGAATCACTTGGGAAACAAGTGGGAATCACGTGTCAATCACTTGGGAATCACGGGTCAATCATGTGGGAATCACGTGGAATCATGCATCAATAATGTGGGAATCACGTGGGAATCACGAGTCAATCACGTGTGAATCACGTGGGAATCACGGCTAATTCTCATGGATATCAAATGGGAATATCGTGTCAATCAAGTTGGAATCACGAAGGAATGACGTGTCAATCACGTGGGCGTCACGTGGGAATCGTTTGGGAATCACGTGGGAATCACGTGGGAATCACGAGGGAATGAGGTGTCAATCACGTGGGAATCACGTGGGAATCATGTGGGAATCACGTGTCAATCACGTAGGAATCACGTATCAAACACGTGGGAATCACTTGGGAATCACGTGCCAATCACGAGTCAATCACGTGGGAATCACGTGGGAATCACGTGTCAATCACGTGGGAGTCACGTGGATATCACGTGGGAATCCCGTGGAAATCACGGGGGAATCACGTGTCAATCACGAGGGAATGACGTGGGAATCACGTGGGAATCACGTGTAAATCACGTGGGAATCAAGTGGGAATCACGTGTAAATCACGTGGGAATCACGTGGGAATCACGTGTCAATCATGTGTCAATCACGTGGTAATCACGTGGGAATCACGTGGGATCACGTGGGAATCACGTGACAATCATTTGTGAATCACGTGGTAATCACGTGTAAATCACGTGGGAATCACGTGGGAATCACAAGGAAATCACGTGTCATTCACGTGGGAATCACGTGTCAATCACGATGGAATCACTTGGGAATCACGTGTCAATCACGGGGGAATCACGGGGTAATCACGTGTAAATCACGTGGGAATCACAAGGAAATCACGTGTCAATCACAAGGAAATCACGTGTCAATCACGTGGGAAACACGTGTCAATCACTTGGGAATCACGTGGGAATCACGTGTCAATCACGTGTGAATCACGTGTGAATCACGTGTGAATCACGTGTCAATCACGTGGGAATCACGTGGGAATCATGTGGGAATCACCTGGGAATCACGTGTCAATCATGTGGGAATCACGTGGGAATCAAGTGTCAATCACGTGGGAATCACGTGGGAATCACGTCGGAATCTCGTGCCAATCACGTGGGAATCACGTGGGAATCACGTGGGAATCACGTGGAAATCACGTGGGAATTACGTGGGAATCACGTGTCAATCACGTGAGAATCACGTGGGAATCACGTGGGAATCACGTGGCAATCATTTGGGAATCACGAGGGAATCAGGTGTCAATCACGTGGGAATCACGTGGGAATCACGTGGGAATCACGTGTCAATCACGTGGGAATCACGTGGGAATCACGTGGGAATCCCGAGTCAATCACGGGGGAATCACGTGGGAATCACGTGGGAATCACGTGGGTATCCCGAGTCAATCACGGGTGAATCACGTGGGAATCACGTGGGAATCACGTGTCAATCACGTGGGAATCTCGTGGGAATCACGTGTCAATCACGTGGGAATAACGTGGGAATCACCTGTCAATCACTTGGGAATCATGTGGGAATCACGTGGAAAGCACGTGGAAAACACGTGTCAATCACTTGGGAATCACATGGGTATCACGTGATAATCACGTGGGAATCAAGTGTAATTCACGTGACAATCACGTGAGAATTATGTGGGAATCACGTGGGAATCACGTTTCAATCACATGGGAATCACGAGGGAATCATGCGTCAATCACGTGGGAATCACGTGGGAATCACGTGGGAATCACGTGTCAATCACGTGGGAATCACGTGGGAATAACGTGGGAATCACGTGTCAATCAGGAGGGAATCACGTGGGAATCACGTGGGAATCACGTGTCAATCACGTGGGAATCAAGTGGGAATAACGTGGGTATCACGTGTCAATGAGGTGGGAATCAAATGGGAATCACGTGGGAATCACGTGTCAATCACGTGGGAATCATGTGGGAATTACGTGACAATCACGAGTTAATCACGTGGGAATCACGTGGAAATCACATTAAATCACGTGGGTATCACGTGGGCATCACATGGGAATCATTTAGGAATGACGTGGGAATCACGTGTGAATCACGTTGGAATCATGCGTCAATCACGTGGGAGTCACATGGGAGTCACGTGGGATTAACGTGGTAATCACGTTACAATCATGTGGGAATTACGTGTCAATCATGTGGGAATCACGTAGGAATCACGTGTCATTCATGTGGGAAACACGTGGGAATCACATGGGAATCACGTGGTAGTCACATCTCAATCACGTGTGAATCACGAGGGAATCACGTGTCAGTCATGTGGGAATCACTTGGGAATCACAGGGTAATCACCTGTCATTCACGTGGGAATCATGTGGGCATCACGTGGGAATCATGTGGGAATCAGGTGTCAATCACGTTGGAATCACTTGGGAAACAAGTGGGAATCACGTGTCAATCACTTGGGAATCACGGGACAATCATGTGGGAATCACGTGGGAATCACGTGGGAATCACGTGGGAATCACGTGACAAACATTTGGGAATCACGTGGGAATCAGTTGTCAATCACGTGGGAATCACGTGGGAATCACGTGGGAATCACGTGTCAATCACGTGTCAATCATGTGGGAATCACGTGGGAATCACATGGGAATCCCGAGTCAATCACGGGGGAATCACGTGGGAATCACGTGGGAATCACGTGGGAATCACGAGTCAATCACGAGGGAGTCACGTGGGAATCACGTGGGAATCCCGTGGAAATCACGTGGGAATCACTTGTCAATCACGAGTGAATCACGTGGGAATCACGTGTCAATCACGTGTCAATCACGTGGGAATCAACTGGACATCATGCATCAATCACGTGTCAATCACGTGGGAATCTCGGGGGAATCTCGTGGGAATCACGTGTCAATCACGTGGGAATAACGTGGGAATCACGTGTCAATCACTTGGGAATCACGTGGGAATCACGTGGAAAGCACGTGGGAAACACGTGTCAATCACTTGGGAATCACATGTGTATCACGTGATCATCACGTGGGAATCACGTGTAATTCACGTGGCAATCACGTGAGAATTACGTGGGAATCACGTGGGAATCAAGTGTCAATCACGTGGGAATCACGTGGGAAAAACTTGGGAATCACGTGTGAATCACCTGGGAATCACGAGGGAATCACGTGGGAATCATGTGGGAATCACGAGTGAATCACGGTCAATCACGTGGTAATCATGTGGGAATTACGTGGGAATCACGTGTGGATCACGTGACAATCATTTGGGAATCACGTCGGAATCATGTGTCAATCATGTGGGAATCACGTGGGAATCACGTGTCAATCACGTGGGAATCATGTGGGAATTACGTGTCAATCATGTGGGAATCACGTTGGAATCATCTGGGAATCACGTGGGAATGACGTGAAAATCATTAGGGAATGACGTGGGAATCACGTGTCAATCACGGGGGAATCACGTGTGAATCACGTGTGAATCACGTGTCAATCACGTGGGAATCACGTGGGAATCATGTGAGAATCACGTGGGAATCACCTGTCAATCATGTGGGAATCACGTGGGAATCACGTGTCAATCACGTGGGAATCATGGCGGAATCTCGTGCCAATCACGTGGGAATCACGTGGGAATCACGTGGGAATTACGTGGGAATCACGTGTCAATCACGTGGGAATCACGTGGGAATCACGTGACAATCATTTGGGAATCACGTGGGAATCAGGTGTCAATCACGTGGGAATCACGTGGGAATCACGTGGGAATCACGTGGGAATCACGTGTCAATCACGCGTCAATCACGTGGGAATCACGTGGGAATCTCGTGGGAATCCCGAGTCAATCACTTGGGAATCACGTGGGAATCACGTGGGAATCACGTATCATTCACGTGGGAATCACGTGGGAATCACGATTCAAACACGAGGGAGTCACGTGGGAATCACGTGGGAATCCCGTGGAAATCACGTGGGAATCACTTGTCAATCACGAGGGAATCTCGTGGGAATCACGTGTCAATCACGTGGGAATCACGTGGGAATCAAGTGGGAATCATGCTTCAATCTCGTGTGAATCACATGGGAGTCAAGTTGGAATAATGTGGGAATCACGTGGTAATCACGTGGGAATCAAGTGGTAATCACGTGTCAATCACGAGGGAATCATGAGGTAATCACGTTGGAATCACGAGTCAATCACTTGGGAATCACTTGGGAATCACGTAGGAATCACGTATCATTCACGTGGGAATCACGTATCAATCACGTGGGAATCACGTGGGAATCATGTGGGAATTACATGTCAATCACGTGGGAATCACGTGGGAATCACGTGTCAATCATGTGGGAATCACTTGGGAATCACATATCAATCACGTGGGAATCACGTGGGAATCACATTTAATCACGTGGAAATCACATGGGAATCTCGTGGGAATGACGTGTCAATCGCGTGGGCATCACGTGGGAATCATTTGGGAATCACGTGTCAATCACGTTGGAATCATATGGGAATCACGTGGGTATCACGTGGGAATAACGTGTCAATCACGTGGGAATCACGTGGGAATCACGTGGAAATCACGTGGAAATCACATGGGAATCTCGTGGGAATGACGTGTCAATCACGTGGGAATCACGAAGGAATCACATGTAAATCACGTGGGAATCACGTGGGAATCACGTGGGAATCACGTGTCAATCACGTGGGAATCACGTGGGAATAACGTGGGAATCACGTGTCAATCAGGAGGGAATCACGTGGGATCACGTGGAATCACGTGACAATCATTTGTGAATCATGTGGTAATCACGTGTAAATCACGTGGGAATCACGTGGGAATCACAAGGAAATCACGTGTCATTCACGTGGGAATCACGTGTCAATCAAGATGGAATCACTTGGGAATCACGTGTCAATCACGGGGGAATCACGTGGTAATCACGGTAAATCACGTGGGAATCACAAGGAAATCACGTGTCAATCAGAAGGAAATCACGTGTCAATCACGTGGGAATCACGTGGGAATCACGTGGGAATCACGTGGGAATCCCGAGTCAATCACGTGTCAATCACGTGGGAATCACGTGGGAATCACGTCGGAATCTCGTGCCAATCATTTGGGAATCACGTGGGAATCAGGTGTCAATCACGTGTGAATCACGTGGGAATCACGTGGGAATCACGTGTCAATCACGTGGGAATCACGTGGGAATCACGTGGGGAATCACGTGGGAATCCCGAGTCAATCACGGGGGAATCACGTGGGAATCACGTGGGAATCACGTGGGAATCCCGAGTCAATCACGGGGGAATCACGTGGGAATCACGTGGAATCACGTGTCAATCACGTGGGAATCTCGTGGGAATCACGTGTCAATCACGTGGGAATAACTTGGGAATCACCAGTCAATCACTTGGGAATCATGTGGGAATCACGTGTCAATCACGTGGGAATCACGTGGGAATAATGTGGGAATCACGTGTCAATCAGGAGGGAATCACGTGGGAATCACGTGGGAATCACGTGTTAATCACGTGGGAATCACGTGGGAATAACGTGGGAATCACGTGTCAATCAGGAGGGAATCACGTGGGAATCACGTGGGAATCACGTGTCAATCACGTGGGAATCAAGTGGGAATAACGTGGGTATCACGTGTCAATGAGGTGGGAATCAAATGGGAATCACGTGGGAATCACGTGTCAATCACGTGGGAATCATGTGGGAATTACGTGACAATCACGAGTTAATCACGTGGGAATCACGTGGAAATCACATTAAATCACGTGGGCATCACGTAGGCATCACATGGGAATCATTTAGGAATCACGTGGGAATCACGTGTGAATCACGTTGGAATCATGCGTCAATCACGTGGGAATCACATGGGAGTCACGTGGGATTCACGTGGTAATCACGTTACAATCATGTGGGAATTACGTGTCAATCATGTGGGAATCACGTAGGAATCACGTGTCATTCATGTGGGAAACACGTGGGAATCACATGGGAATCACGTGGTAGTCACATCTCAATCACGTGTGAATCACGAGGGAATCACGTGTCAATCATGTGGGAATTACTTGGGAATCACAGGGTAATCACCTGTCATTCACGTGGGAATCATGTGGGCATCACGTGGGAATCATGTGGGAATCAGGTGTCAATCACGTGGGAATCACTTGGGAAACAAGTGGGAATCACGTGTCAATCACTTGGGAATCACGGGACAATCATGTGGGAATCACGTGGAATCATGCATCAATAATGTGGAATCACGTGGGAATCACGTGGGAATCACGTGGGAATCACGTGGGAATCACGAGTCAATCACGTGGGAATCACGTGGGAATCACGGCTAATTCACATGGATATCAAATGGGAATCTCGTGTCAATCAAGTTGGAATCACGTAGGAATGACGTGTCAATCACGTGGGCGTCACGTGGGAATCGTTTGGGAATCACGTGGGAATCACATGGGAATCACGAGGGAATGAGGTGTCAATCACGTGGGAATCACGTGGGAATCATGTGGGAATCACGTGTCAATCACGTAGGAATCACGTATCAATCACATGGGAATCACTTGGGAATCACGTGCCAATCACGTGTCAATCACGTGGGAATCACGTGTCAATCACGTGGGAGTCACGTGGATATCACGTGGGAATCCCGTGGAAATCACGGGGGAATCACGTGTCAATCACGAGGGAATCACGTGGGAATCACGTGGGAATCACGTGGGAATCACGTGTCAATCACGTGGGAATCAAGTGGGAATCACGTGTAAATCACGTGGGAATCACGTGTCAATCATGTGTCAATCACGTGGTAATCACGTGGGAATCACGTGGGATCACGTGGGAATCACGTGACAATCATTTGTGAATCACGTGGTAATCACGTGTAAATCACGTGGGAATCACGTGGGAATCACAAGGAAATCACGTGTCATTCACGTGGGAATCACGTGTCAATCACGATGGAATCACTTGGGAATCACGTGTCAATCACGGGGGAATCACGTGGTAATCACGTGTAAATCACGTGGGAATCACGTAGGAATCACAAGGAAATCACGTGTCAATCACAAGGAAATCACGTGTCAATCACGTGGGAAACACGTGTCAATCACTTGGGAATCACGTGGGAATCACGTGTCAATCACGGGGGAATCACGTGTGAATCACGTGTGGATCACGTGTCAATCACGTGGGAATCACGTGGGAATCATGTGGGAATCACGTGGGAATCACGTGGGAATCACATGGGAATTACGTGGGAATCACGTGGGAATCACGTGGGAATCACGTGGGAATCACGTGACAATCATTTGGGAATCACGTGGGAATCACGTGGGAATTACGTGGGAATCACGTGGGAGTTACGTGGGAATCACGTGGGAATCACGTGGGAATCACGTGTCAATCACGTGTCAATCACGTGGGAATCACGTGGGAATCACGTGGGAATCCCGAGTCAATCACGGGGGAATCACGTGGGAATCACGTGGGAATCACGTGGGAATCCCGAGTCAATCACGGGGGAATCACGTGGGAATCACGTGGGAATCACGTGTCAATCATGTGGGAATCTCGTGGGAATCACGTGTCAATCACGTGGGAATAACGTGGAAATCACGTGTCAATCACTTGGGAATCATGTGGGCATCACGTGGAAAGCACGTGGAAAACACGTGTCAATCACTTGGGAATCACATGGGTATCACGTGATAATCACGTGGGAATCAAGTGTAATTCACGTGGCAATCACGTGAGAATTACGTGGGAATCACGTGGGAATCACGTTTCAATCACATGGGAATCACGTGGGAATCATGCGTCCATCACGTGGGAATCACGTGGGAATCACGTGGGAATCACGTGTCAATCACGTGGGAATCACGTGGGAATAACGTGGGAATCACGTGTCAATCAGGAGGGAATCACGTGGGAATCACGTGGGAATCACGTGTCAATCACGTGGGAATCAAGTGGGAATAACGTGGGTATCACGTGTCAATGAGGTGGGAATCAAATGGGAATCACGTGGGAATCACGTGTCAATCACGTGGGAATCATGTGGGAATTACGTGACAATCACGAGTTAACAACATGGGAATCACGTGGAAATCACATTAAATCACGTGGGCATCACGTGGGCATCACATGGGAATCATTTAGGAATCACGTGGTAATCACGTGTGAATCACGTTGGAATCATGCGTCAATCACGTGGGAATCACATGGGAGTCACTTGGGATTCACGTGGTAATCACGTTACAATCATGAGGGAATTACGTGTCAATCATGTGGGAATCACGTAGGAATCACGTGTCATTCATGTGGGAAACACGTGGGAATCACATGGGAATCACGTGGTAGTCACATCTCAATCACGTGTGAATCACGAGGGAATCACGTGTCAGTCACATGGGAATCACCTGGGAATCACAGGGTAATCACCTGTCATTCACGTGGGAATCATGTGGGCATCACGTAGGAATCATGTGGGAATCAGGTGTCAATCACGTGGGAATAACTTGGGAAACAAGTGGGAATCACGTGTCAATCACTTGGGAATCACGGGTCAATCATGTGGGAATCACGTGGAATCAGGCATCAATAATGTGGGAATCACGTGGGAATCACGTGGGAATCACCTGGGAATCACGTGGGAATCACGAGTCAATCACGTGGGAATCACGTGGGAATCACGGCTAATTCACATGGATATCAAATGGGAATCTCGTGTCAATCAAGTTGGAATCACGTAGGAATGACGTGTCAATCACGTGGGCGTCACGTGGGAATCGTTTGGGAATCACGTGGGAACCACGTGGGAATCACGAGGGAATGAGGTGTCAATCACGTGGGAATCACGTGGGAATCATGTGGGAATGACGTGTCAATCCCATGGGTATCACATGGGAATCACGTGGGAATCATGTGGGAATCACGTGTCAATCACATAGGAATCACGTATCAATCACGTGGGAATCACTTGGGAATCACGTGCCAATCACGAGTCAATCACGTGGGAATCACGTGGGAATCACGTGTCAATCACGTGGGAGTCACGTGGATATCACGTGGGAATCCCGTGGAAATCACGGGGGAATCACGTGTCAATCACGAGGGAATCACGTGTGAATCACGTGGGAATCAAGTGGGAATCACGTGTAAATCACGTGGGAATCACGTGGGAATCACGTGTCAATCATGTGTCAATCACGTGGGAATCACGTGTCAATATGTGTCAATCACGTGGTAATCACGTGGGAATCACGTGGGATCACGTGGGAATCACGTGACAATCATTTGTGAATCACGTGGTAATCACGTGTAAATCACGTGGGAATCACGTGGGAATCACAAGGAAATCACGTGGCATTCACGTGGGAATCACGTGTCAATCACGATGGAATCACGTGGTAATCACGTGTAAATCACGTGGGAATCACGTGGGAATCACAAGGAAATCACGTGTCAATCACAAGGAAATCACGTGTCAATCACGTGGGAAACACGTGTCAATCACTTGGGAATCACGTGGGAATCACGTGTCAATCACGGGGGAATCACGTGTGAATCACGTGTGGATCACGTGTCAATCACGTGGGAATCACGTGGGAATCATGTGGGAATCACGTGTCAATCATGTGGGAATCACGTGGGAATCACGTGTCAATCAGGTGGGAATCAAGTGGGAATCAGGTCGGAATCTCGTGCCAATCACGTGGGAATCACGTGGGAATCACGTGGGAATCACGTGGGAATCACGTGGGAATCACGTGGGAATCACGTGACAAACATTTGGGAATCACGTGGGAATCAGTTGTCAATCACGTGGGAATCACGTGGGAATCACGTGGGAATCACGTGTCAATCACGTGTCAATCATGTGGGAATCACGTGGGAATCACATGGGAATCCCGAGTCAATCACGGGGGAATCACGTGGGAATCACGTGGGAATCACGTGGGAATCACGAGTCAATCACGAGGGAGTCACGTGGGAATCACGTGGGAATCCCGTGGAAATCACGTGGGAATCACTTGTCAATCACGAGTGAATCACGTGGGAATCACGTGTCAATCACGTGTCAATCACGTGGGAATCAACTGGACATCATGCATCAATCACGTGTCAATCACGTGGGAATCTCGGGGGAATCTCGTGGGAATCACGTGTCAATCTCGTGGGAATAACGTGGGAATCACGTGTCAATCACTTGGGAATCACGTGGGAATCACGTGGAAAGCACGTGGGAAACACGTGTCAATCACTTGGGAATCACATGTGTATCACGTGATCATCACGTGGGAATCACGTGTAATTCACGTGGCAATCACGTGAGAATTACGTGGGAATCACGTGGGAATCAAGTGTCAATCACGTGGGAATCACGTGGGAAAAACTTGGGAATCACGTGTGAATCACCTGGGAATCACGAGGGAATCACGTGGGAATCATGTGGGAATCACGAGTGAATCACGGTCAATCACGTGGTAATCATGTGGGAATTACGTGGGAATCACGTGTGGATCACGTGACAATCATTTGGGAATCACGTCGGAATCATGTGTCAATCATGTGGGAATCACGTGGGAATCACGTGTCAATCACGTGGGAATCATGTGGGAATTACGTGTCAATCATGTGGGAATCACGTTGGAATCATCTGGGAATCACGTGGGAATGACGTGAAAATCATTAGGGAATGACGTGGGAATCACGTGTCAATCACGGGGGAATCACGTGTGAATCACGTGTGAATCACGTGTCAATCACGTGGGAATCACGTGGGAATCATGTGAGAATCACGTGGGAATCACCTGTCAATCATGTGGGAATCACGTGGGAATCACGTGTCAATCACGTGGGAATCATGGCGGAATCTCGTGCCAATCACGTGGGAATCACGTGGGAATCACGTGGGAATTACGTGGGAATCACGTGTCAATCACGTGGGAATCACGTGGGAATCACGTGACAATCATTTGGGAATCACGTGGGAATCAGGTGTCAATCACGTGGGAATCACGTGGGAATCACGTGGGAATCACGTGTCAATCACGCGTCAATCACGTGGGAATCACGTGGGAATCTCGTGGGAATCCCGAGTCAATCACTTGGGAATCACGTGGGAATCACGTGGGAATCACGTATCATTCACGTGGGAATCACGTGGGAATCACGATTCAAACACGAGGGAGTCACGTGGGAATCACGTGGGAATCCCGTGGAAATCACGTGGGAATCACTTGTCAATCACGAGGGAATCTCGTGGGAATCACGTGTCAATCACGTGGGAATCACGTGGGAATCAAGTGGGAATCATGCTTCAATCTCGTGTGAATCACATGGGAGTCAAGTTGGAATAATGTGGGAATCACGTGGTAATCACGTGGGAATCAAGTGGTAATCACGTGTCAATCACGAGGGAATCATGAGGTAATCACGTTGGAATCACGAGTCAATCACTTGGGAATCACTTGGGAATCACGTAGGAATCACGTATCATTCACGTGGGAATCACGTATCAATCACGTGGGAATCACGTGGGAATCATGTGGGAATTACATGTCAATCACGTGGGAATCACGTGGGAATCACGTGTCAATCATGTGGGAATCACTTGGGAATCACATATCAATCACGTGGGAATCACGTGGGAATCACATTTAATCACGTGGAAATCACATGGGAATCTCGTGGGAATGACGTGTCAATCGCGTGGGCATCACGTGGGAATCATTTGGGAATCACGTGTCAATCACGTTGGAATCATATGGGAATCACGTGGGTATCACGTGGGAATAACGTGTCAATCACGTGGGAATCACGTGGGAATCACGTGGAAATCACGTGGAAATCACATGGGAATCTCGTGGGAATGACGTGTCAATCACGTGGGAATCACGAAGGAATCACATGTAAATCACGTGGGAATCACGTGGGAATCACGTGTCAATCACGTGGGAATCATGTGGGAATCACGTGGGAATGACGTGGGAATCACGTGACAATCATTTGGGAATCACCTGGAAATCACGTGTTAATCACGTGGGAATCACGTGGGAATCACGTAGGAATCACGTGGGAATCACGTGGGAATGTCGTGTCAATCATGTGGGAATCACGGGGGAATCACGTGGGAATCACGTGTCAATCACGTGGGTATCACGTGGGAATCAGGTGGGAATATCGTGTGAATCACGTGGGAATCACGTGTCATTCACATGGGAATTACGTGGGAATCACGTGGGAATCACGTGTCAATCACGTGGGAATCTCGTGGGAAACACGTGTCAATCACGTGGGAATAACGTGGGAATCACGTGTCAATCACTTGGGAATCATGTGGGAATCACGTGGAAAGCACGTGGAAAACACGTGTCAATCACTTGGGAATCACATGGGTATCACGTGATAATCACGTGGGAATCAAGTGTAATTCACGTGGCAATCACGTGAGAATTACGTGGGAATCACGTGGGAATCACATTTCAATCACATGGGAATCACGTGGGAATCATGCGTCAATCACGTGGGAATCACGTGGGAATCACGTGGGAATAACGGGGGAATCACGTGTCAATCACGTGGGAATCACGTGTCAATCACGTGGGAATCATGTGGGATTTACATGACAATCACGAATTAATCACGTGGGAATCACGTGGAAATCACATTAAATCACGTGGGCATCACGTGGGCATCACATGGGAATCATTTAGGAATCACGTGGGAATCACGTGTGAATCACGTTGGAATCATGCGTCCATCACGTGGGAATCACATGGGAGTCACGTGGGATTCACGTGGTAATCACGTTACAATCATGTGGGAATTACGTGTCAATCATGTGGGAATCACGTAGGAATCACGTGTCATTCATGTGGGAAACACGTGGGAATCACATGGGAATCACGTGGTAGTCACATCTCAATCACGTGTGAATCACGAGGGAATCACGTGTCAATCACGTGGGAATCACTTGGGAATCACAGGGTAATTACCTGTCATTCACGTGGGAATCATGTGGGCATCACGTGGGAATCATGTGGGAATCAGGTGTCAATCACGTAGGAATCACTTGGGAAACAAGTGGGAATCACGTGTCAATCACTTGGGAATCACGGGTCAATCATGTGGGAATCACGTGGAATCATGCATCAATAATGTGGGAATCACGTGGGAATCACGAGTCAATCACGTGTGAATCACGTGGGAATCACGGCTAATTCTCATGGATATCAAATGGGAATATCGTGTCAATCAAGTTGGAATCACGAAGGAATGACGTGTCAATCACGTGGGCGTCACGTGGGAATCGTTTGGGAATCACGTGGGAATCACGTGGGAATCACGAGGGAATGAGGTGTCAATCACGTGGGAATCACGTGGGAATCATGTGGGAATCACGTGTCAATCACGTAGGAATCACGTATCAAACACGTGGGAATCACTTGGGAATCACGTGCCAATCACGAGTCAATCACGTGGGAATCACGTGGGAATCACGTGTCAATCACGTGGGAGTCACGTGGATATCACGTGGGAATCCCGTGGAAATCACGGGGGAATCACGTGTCAATCACGAGGGAATGACGTGGGAATCACGTGGGAATCACGTGTAAATCACGTGGGAATCAAGTGGGAATCACGTGTAAATCACGTGGGAATCACGTGGGAATCACGTGTCAATCATGTGTCAATCACGTGGTAATCACGTGGGAATCACGTGGGATCACGTGGGAATCACGTGACAATCATTTGTGAATCACGTGGTAATCACGTGTAAATCACGTGGGAATCACGTGGGAATCACAAGGAAATCACGTGTCATTCACGTGGGAATCACGTGTCAATCACGATGGAATCACTTGGGAATCACGTGTCAATCACGGGGGAATCACGGGGTAATCACGTGTAAATCACGTGGGAATCACAAGGAAATCACGTGTCAATCACAAGGAAATCACGTGTCAATCACGTGGGAAACACGTGTCAATCACTTGGGAATCACGTGGGAATCACGTGTCAATCACGTGTGAATCACGTGTGAATCACGTGTGAATCACGTGTCAATCACGTGGGAATCACGTGGGAATCATGTGGGAATCACCTGGGAATCACGTGTCAATCATGTGGGAATCACGTGGGAATCAAGTGTCAATCACGTGGGAATCACGTGGGAATCACGTCGGAATCTCGTGCCAATCACGTGGGAATCACGTGGGAATCACGTGGGAATCACGTGGAAATCACGTGGGAATTACGTGGGAATCACGTGTCAATCACGTGAGAATCACGTGGGAATCACGTGGGAATCACGTGGCAATCATTTGGGAATCACGAGGGAATCAGGTGTCAATCACGTGGGAATCACGTGGGAATCACGTGGGAATCACGTGTCAATCACGTGGGAATCACGTGGGAATCACGTGGGAATCCCGAGTCAATCACGGGGGAATCACGTGGGAATCACGTGGGAATCACGTGGGTATCCCGAGTCAATCACGGGTGAATCACGTGGGAATCACGTGGGAATCACGTGTCAATCACGTGGGAATCTCGTGGGAATCACGTGTCAATCACGTGGGAATAACGTGGGAATCACCTGTCAATCACTTGGGAATCATGTGGGAATCACGTGGAAAGCACGTGGAAAACACGTGTCAATCACTTGGGAATCACATGGGTATCACGTGATAATCACGTGGGAATCAAGTGTAATTCACGTGACAATCACGTGAGAATTATGTGGGAATCACGTGGGAATCACGTTTCAATCACATGGGAATCACGAGGGAATCATGCGTCAATCACGTGGGAATCACGTGGGAATCACGTGGGAATCACGTGTCAATCACGTGGGAATCACGTGGGAATAACGTGGGAATCACGTGTCAATCAGGAGGGAATCACGTGGGAATCACGTGGGAATCACGTGTCAATCACGTGGGAATCAAGTGGGAATAACGTGGGTATCACGTGTCAATGAGGTGGGAATCAAATGGGAATCACGTGGGAATCACGTGTCAATCACGTGGGAATCATGTGGGAATTACGTGACAATCACGAGTTAATCACGTGGGAATCACGTGGAAATCACATTAAATCACGTGGGTATCACGTGGGCATCACATGGGAATCATTTAGGAATGACGTGGGAATCACGTGTGAATCACGTTGGAATCATGCGTCAATCACGTGGGAGTCACATGGGAGTCACGTGGGATTAACGTGGTAATCACGTTACAATCATGTGGGAATTACGTGTCAATCATGTGGGAATCACGTAGGAATCACGTGTCATTCATGTGGGAAACACGTGGGAATCACATGGGAATCACGTGGTAGTCACATCTCAATCACGTGTGAATCACGAGGGAATCACGTGTCAGTCATGTGGGAATCACTTGGGAATCACAGGGTAATCACCTGTCATTCACGTGGGAATCATGTGGGCATCACGTGGGAATCATGTGGGAATCAGGTGTCAATCACGTTGGAATCACTTGGGAAACAAGTGGGAATCACGTGTCAATCACTTGGGAATCACGGGACAATCATGTGGGAATCACGTGGGAATCACGTGGGAATCACGTGGGAATCACGTGACAAACATTTGGGAATCACGTGGGAATCAGTTGTCAATCACGTGGGAATCACGTGGGAATCACGTGGGAATCACGTGTCAATCACGTGTCAATCATGTGGGAATCACGTGGGAATCACATGGGAATCCCGAGTCAATCACGGGGGAATCACGTGGGAATCACGTGGGAATCACGTGGGAATCACGAGTCAATCACGAGGGAGTCACGTGGGAATCACGTGGGAATCCCGTGGAAATCACGTGGGAATCACTTGTCAATCACGAGTGAATCACGTGGGAATCACGTGTCAATCACGTGTCAATCACGTGGGAATCAACTGGACATCATGCATCAATCACGTGTCAATCACGTGGGAATCTCGGGGGAATCTCGTGGGAATCACGTGTCAATCACGTGGGAATAACGTGGGAATCACGTGTCAATCACTTGGGAATCACGTGGGAATCACGTGGAAAGCACGTGGGAAACACGTGTCAATCACTTGGGAATCACATGTGTATCACGTGATCATCACGTGGGAATCACGTGTAATTCACGTGGCAATCACGTGAGAATTACGTGGGAATCACGTGGGAATCAAGTGTCAATCACGTGGGAATCACGTGGGAAAAACTTGGGAATCACGTGTGAATCACCTGGGAATCACGAGGGAATCACGTGGGAATCATGTGGGAATCACGAGTGAATCACGGTCAATCACGTGGTAATCATGTGGGAATTACGTGGGAATCACGTGTGGATCACGTGACAATCTTTGGGAATCACGTCGGAATCATGTGTCAATCATGTGGGAATCACGTGGGAATCACGTGTCAATCACGTGGGAATCATGTGGGAATTACGTGTCAATCATGTGGGAATCACGTTGGAATCATCTGGGAATCACGTGGGAATGACGTGAAAATCATTAGGGAATGACGTGGGAATCACGTGTCAATCACGGGGGAATCACGTGTGAATCACGTGTGAATCACGTGTCAATCACGTGGGAATCACGTGGGAATCATGTGAGAATCACGTGGGAATCACCTGTCAATCATGTGGGAATCACGTGGGAATCACGTGTCAATCACGTGGGAATCATGGCGGAATCTCGTGCCAATCACGTGGGAATCACGTGGGAATCACGTGGGAATTACGTGGGAATCACGTGTCAATCACGTGGGAATCACGTGGGAATCACGTGACAATCATTTGGGAATCACGTGGGAATCAGGTGTCAATCACGTGGGAATCACGTGGGAATCACGTGGGAATCACGTGGGAATCACGTGTCAATCACGCGTCAATCACGTGGGAATCACGTGGGAATCTCGTGGGAATCCCGAGTCAATCACTTGGGAATCACGTGGGAATCACGTGGGAATCACGTATCATTCACGTGGGAATCACGTGGGAATCACGATTCAAACACGAGGGAGTCACGTGGGAATCACGTGGGAATCCCGTGGAAATCACGTGGGAATCACTTGTCAATCACGAGGGAATCTCGTGGGAATCACGTGTCAATCACGTGGGAATCACGTGGGAATCAAGTGGGAATCATGCTTCAATCTCGTGTGAATCACATGGGAGTCAAGTTGGAATAATGTGGGAATCACGTGGTAATCACGTGGGAATCAAGTGGTAATCACGTGTCAATCACGAGGGAATCATGAGGTAATCACGTTGGAATCACGAGTCAATCACTTGGGAATCACTTGGGAATCACGTAGGAATCACGTATCATTCACGTGGGAATCACGTATCAATCACGTGGGAATCACGTGGGAATCATGTGGGATTTACATGTCAATCACGTGGGAATCACGTGGGAATCACGTGTCAATCATGTGGGAATCACTTGGGAATCACATATCAATCACGTGGGAATCACGTGGGAATCACATTTAATCACGTGGAAATCACATGGGAATCTCGTGGGAATGACGTGTCAATCGCGTGGGCATCACGTGGGAATCATTTGGGAATCACGTGTCAATCACGTTGGAATCATATGGGAATCACGTGGGTATCACGTGGGAATAACGTGTCAATCACGTGGGAATCACGTGGGAATCACGTGGAAATCACGTGGAAATCACATGGGAATCTCGTGGGAATGACGTGTCAATCACGTGGGAATCACGAAGGAATCACATGTAAATCACGTGGGAATCACGTGGGAATCACGTGTCAATCACGTGGGAATCATGTGGGAATCACGTGGGAATGACGTGGGAATCACGTGACAATCATTTGGGAATCACCTGGAAATCACGTGTTAATCACGTGGGAATCACGTGGGAATCACGTAGGAATCACGTGGGAATCACGTGGGAATGTCGTGTCAATCATGTGGGAATCACGGGGGAATCACGTGGGAATCACGTGTCAATCACGTGGGTATCACGTGGGAATCAGGTGGGAATATCGTGTGAATCACGTGGGAATCACGTGTCATTCACATGGGAATTACGTGGGAATCACGTGGGAATCACGTGTCAATCACGTGGGAATCTCGTGGGAAACACGTGTCAATCACGTGGGAATAACGTGGGAATCACGTGTCAATCACTTGGGAATCATGTGGGAATCACGTGGAAAGCACGTGGAAAACACGTGTCAATCACTTGGGAATCACATGGGTATCACGTGATAATCACGTGGGAATCAAGTGTAATTCACGTGGCAATCACGTGAGAATTACGTGGGAATCACGTGGGAATCACATTTCAATCACATGGGAATCACGTGGGAATCATGCGTCAATCACGTGGGAATCACGTGGGAATCACGTGGGAATAACGGGGGAATCACGTGTCAATCACGTGGGAATCACGTGTCAATCACGTGGGAATCATGTGGGATTTACATGACAATCACGAATTAATCACGTGGGAATCACGTGGAAATCACATTAAATCACGTGGGCATCACGTGGGCATCACATGGGAATCATTTAGGAATCACGTGGGAATCACGTGTGAATCACGTTGGAATCATGCGTCCATCACGTGGGAATCACATGGGAGTCACGTGGGATTCACGTGGTAATCACGTTACAATCATGTGGGAATTACGTGTCAATCATGTGGGAATCACGTAGGAATCACGTGTCATTCATGTGGGAAACACGTGGGAATCACATGGGAATCACGTGGTAGTCACATCTCAATCACGTGTGAATCACGAGGGAATCACGTGTCAATCACGTGGGAATCACTTGGGAATCACAGGGTAATTACCTGTCATTCACGTGGGAATCATGTGGGCATCACGTGGGAATCATGTGGGAATCAGGTGTCAATCACGTAGGAATCACTTGGGAAACAAGTGGGAATCACGTGTCAATCACTTGGGAATCACGGGTCAATCATGTGGGAATCACGTGGAATCATGCATCAATAATGTGGGAATCACGTGGGAATCACGAGTCAATCACGTGTGAATCACGTGGGAATCACGGCTAATTCTCATGGATATCAAATGGGAATATCGTGTCAATCAAGTTGGAATCACGAAGGAATGACGTGTCAATCACGTGGGCGTCACGTGGGAATCGTTTGGGAATCACGTGGGAATCACGTGGGAATCACGAGGGAATGAGGTGTCAATCACGTGGGAATCACGTGGGAATCATGTGGGAATCACGTGTCAATCACGTAGGAATCACGTATCAAACACGTGGGAATCACTTGGGAATCACGTGCCAATCACGAGTCAATCACGTGGGAATCACGTGGGAATCACGTGTCAATCACGTGGGAGTCACGTGGATATCACGTGGGAATCCCGTGGAAATCACGGGGGAATCACGTGTCAATCACGAGGGAATGACGTGGGAATCACGTGGGAATCACGTGTAAATCACGTGGGAATCAAGTGGGAATCACGTGTAAATCACGTGGGAATCACGTGGGAATCACGTGTCAATCATGTGTCAATCACGTGGTAATCACGTGGGAATCACGTGGGATCACGTGGGAATCACGTGACAATCATTTGTGAATCACGTGGTAATCACGTGTAAATCACGTGGGAATCACGTGGGAATCACAAGGAAATCACGTGTCATTCACGTGGGAATCACGTGTCAATCACGATGGAATCACTTGGGAATCACGTGTCAATCACGGGGGAATCACGGGGTAATCACGTGTAAATCACGTGGGAATCACAAGGAAATCACGTGTCAATCACAAGGAAATCACGTGTCAATCACGTGGGAAACACGTGTCAATCACTTGGGAATCACGTGGGAATCACGTGTCAATCACGTGTGAATCACGTGTGAATCACGTGTGAATCACGTGTCAATCACGTGGGAATCACGTGGGAATCATGTGGGAATCACCTGGGAATCACGTGTCAATCATGTGGGAATCACGTGGGAATCAAGTGTCAATCACGTGGGAATCACGTGGGAATCACGTCGGAATCTCGTGCCAATCACGTGGGAATCACGTGGGAATCACGTGGGAATCACGTGGAAATCACGTGGGAATTACGTGGGAATCACGTGTCAATCACGTGAGAATCACGTGGGAATCACGTGGGAATCACGTGGCAATCATTTGGGAATCACGAGGGAATCAGGTGTCAATCACGTGGGAATCA
Source organism: Muntiacus reevesi (assembly GCF_963930625.1). Taxonomy (NCBI): domain Eukaryota; kingdom Metazoa; phylum Chordata; class Mammalia; order Artiodactyla; family Cervidae; genus Muntiacus; species Muntiacus reevesi. The sequence goes on along the minus strand of NW_027078022.1, from coordinate 1,045,266 downwards.
CGTGGGAATCACGTGGGAATCACGTGTCAATCACGTGGGAATCACGTGGGAATCACGTGGGAATCCCGAGTCAATCACGGGGGAATCACGTGGGAATCACGTGGGAATCACGTGGGTATCCCGAGTCAATCACGGGTGAATCACGTGGGAATCACGTGGGAATCACGTGTCAATCACGTGGGAATCTCGTGGGAATCACGTGTCAATCACGTGGGAATAACGTGGGAATCACCTGTCAATCACTTGGGAATCATGTGGGAATCACGTGGAAAGCACGTGGAAAACACGTGTCAATCACTTGGGAATCACATGGGTATCACGTGATAATCACGTGGGAATCAAGTGTAATTCACGTGACAATCACGTGAGAATTATGTGGGAATCACGTGGGAATCACGTTTCAATCACATGGGAATCACGAGGGAATCATGCGTCAATCACGTGGGAATCACGTGGGAATCACGTGGGAATCACGTGTCAATCACGTGGGAATCACGTGGGAATTACGTGGGAATCACGTGTCAATCAGGAGGGAATCACGTGGGAATCACGTGGGAATCACGTGTCAATCACGTGGGAATCAAGTGGGAATAACGTGGGTATCACGTGTCAATGAGGTGGGAATCAAATGGGAATCACGTGGGAATCACGTGTCAATCACGTGGGAATCATGTGGGAATTACGTGACAATCACGAGTTAATCACGTGGGAATCACGTGGAAATCACATTAAATCACGTGGGTATCACGTGGGCATCACATGGGAATCATTTAGGAATGACGTGGGAATCACGTGTGAATCACGTTGGAATCATGCGTCAATCACGTGGGAGTCACATGGGAGTCACGTGGGATTAACGTGGTAATCACGTTACAATCATGAGGGAATTACGTGTCAATCATGTGGGAATCACGTAGGAATCACGTGTCATTCATGTGGGAAACACGTGGGAATCACATGGGAATCACGTGGTAGTCACATCTCAATCACGTGTGAATCACGAGGGAATCACGTGTCAGTCATGTGGGAATCACTTGGGAATCACAGGGTAATCACCTGTCATTCACGTGGGAATCATGTGGGCATCACGTGGGAATCATGTGGGAATCAGGTGTCAATCACGTTGGAATCACTTGGGAAACAAGTGGGAATCACGTGTCAATCACTTGGGAATCACGGGACAATCATGTGGGAATCACGTGGAATCATGCATCAATAATGTGGAATCACGTGGGAATCACGTGGGAATCACGTGGGAATCACGTGGGAATCACGAGTCAATCACGTGGGAATCACGTGGGAATCACGGCTAATTCACATGGATATCAAATGGGAATCTCGTGTCAATTAGTTGGAATCACGTAGGAATGACGTGTCAATCACGTGGGCGTCACGTGGGAATCGTTTGGGAATCACGTGGGAATCACGTGGGAATCACCAGGGAATGAGGTGTCAATCACGTGGGAATCACGTGGGAATCATGTGGGAATGACGTGTCAATCCCATGGGTATCACATGGGAATCACGTGGGAATCATGTGGGAATCACGTGTCAATCACGTAAGAATCACGTATCAATCACATGGGAATCACTTGGGAATCACGTGCCAATCACGTGTCAATCTCGTGGGAATCACGTGTCAATCACGTGGGAGTTACGTGGATATCACGTGGGAATCCCGTGGAAATCACGGGGGAATCACGTGTCAATCACGAGGGAATCACGTGGGAATCACGTGGGAATCACGTAGGAATCAAGTGGGAATCACGTGTAAATCACGTGGGAATCACGTGGGAATCACGTGTCAATCATGTGTCAATCACGTGGTAATCACGTGGGAATCACGTGGGATCACGTGGGAATCACGTTACAATCATTTGTGAATCACGTGGTAATCACGTGTAAATCACGTGGGAATCACGTGGGAATCACAAGGAAATCACGTGTCATTCACGTGGGAATCACGTGTCAATCACGATGGAATCACTTGGGAATCACGTGTCAATCACGGGGGAATCACATGGTAATCACGTGTAAATCACGTGGGAATCACGTGGGAATCACAAGGAAATCACGTGTCAATCACAAGGAAATCACGTGTCAATCACGTGGGAAACACGTGTCAATCACTTGGGAATCACGTGGGAATCACGTGTCAATCACGGGGGAATCACGTGTGAATCACGTGGGAATCACGTGTCAATCATGTGGGAATCACGTGGGAATCACGTGTCAATCACGTGGGAATCACGTGGGAATCACGTCGGAATCTCGTGCCAGTCACGTGGGAATCACGTGGGAATCACGTGGGAATCACGTGGGAATCACGTGGGAATTACGTGGGAATCACGTGTCAATCACGTGGGAATCACGTGGGAAACACGTGGGAATCACGTGACAATCATTTGGGAATCACGTGGGAATCAGGTGTCAATCACGTGGGAATCACGTGGGAATCACGTGGGAATCACGTGTCAATCACGTGTCAATCACGTGGGAATCACGTGGGAATCAAGTGGGAATCCCGAGTCAATAACGGGGGAATCACGTGGGAATCACGTGGGAATCACGTGTCATTCACGTGTGAATCACGTGGGAATCACGAGTCAATCACGAGGGAGTCACGTGGGAATCACGTGGGAATCCCGTGAAAATCACGTGGGAATCACTTGTCAATCACGAGTGAATCACCTGGGAATCACGTGTCAATCACGTGTCAATAACGTGGGAATCAAGTGGAAATCATGCATCAATCACGTGTCAATCACGTGGGAATCTCGGGGGAATCTCGTGGGAATCACGTGTCAATCACGTGGGAATAACGTGGGAATCACGTTTCAATCACTTGGGAATCACGTGGGAATCACGTGGAAAGCACGTGGGAAACACGTGTCAATCACTTGGGAATCACATGTGTATCACGTGATAATCACGTGGGAATCACGTGTAATTCACGTGGCAATCACGTGAGAATTACGTGGGAATCACGTGGGAATGAAGTGTCAATCACGTGGGAATCACGTGGGAAAAACTTGGGAATCACGTGTCAATCACGTGGGAATCACGAGGGAATCACGTGGGAATCATGTGGGAATCACGAGGGAATCACGTGTCAATCACGTGGGAATCATGTGGGAATTACGTGGGAATCACGTGTGGATCACGTGACAAACATTTGGGAATCACGTCGGAATCACGTGTTAATCAGGTGGGAATCACGTGGGAATCACGTGGGAATCATGTGGGAATTACGTGGGAATCACGTGTGGATCACGTGGGAATCATTTAGGAATCACGTTGCAATCACGTGTGAATCACGTTGGAATCATGCGTCAATCACGTGGGAATCACATGGGAGTCACGTGGGATTCACGTGGTAATCACGTGGCAATCATGTGGGAATTACGTGTCAATCACGTGGGAATCACGTAAGAATCACGTGTCATTCATGTGGGAATAACGTGGGATTCACATGGGAATCACGTGGTAATCACATCTCATTCACGTGTGAATCACCAGGGAATCACATGGTAATCACGTGTCATTCACGTGGGAATCACGTGGGCATCACGTGGGAATGATGTGGGAATCAGGTGTCAATCACGTGGGAATCACAAGGGAAACATGTGGGAATCATGTGTCAATCACTTGGGAATCACGTGTGAGTCACGTGGGAATCACATGGGAATCACGTGTCAATCATGTGGGAATCACGTGGAATCATGCATCAATAATGTGGGAATCATGTGGGAATCACGTGGGAATCACGTGGGAATCACGAGTCAATCACGTGGGAATCACGTGGTAATCACGTCTAATTCACGTGGATATCAAATGGGAATCTCGTGTCAATCAAGTTGGAATCACGTAGGAATGACGTGCCAATCACGTGGGCGTCACGTGGGAATCGTTTGGGAATCACGTGGGAATCACGTGGGAATCACGAGGGAATGAGGTGTCAATCACGTGGGAATCACGTGGGAATCATGTGGGAATGACGTGTCAATCCCATGGGTATCACATGGGAATCACGTGGGAATGACGTGTCAATCCCATGGGTATCACATGGGAATCACGTGGGAATCATGTGGGAATCACGTGTCATTCACGTAGGAATCACGTATCAATCACGTGGGAATCACTTGGGAATCACGTGCCAATCACGAGTCAATCACTTGGGAATCACGTGTCAATCACGTGGGAGTCACGTGGATATCACGTGGGAATCCCGTGGAAATCACGGGGGAATAACGTGTCAATCACGAGGGAATGACGTGGGAATCACGTGGGAATCACTTGTAAATCACGTGGGAATCAAGTGGGAATCACGTGTAAATCACGTGGGAATCACGTGTCAATCATGTGTCAATCACGTGGTAATCACGTGGGAATCACGTGGGATCACGTGGGAATCACGTGACAATCATTTGTGAATCACGTGGTAATCACGTGTAAATCACGTGGGAATCACGTGGGAATCACAAGGAAATCACTTTTCATTCACGTGGGAATCACGTGTCAATCACGTTGGAATCAATTGGGAATCACGTGTCAATCACGGGGGAATCACGTGGTAATCACGTGTAAATGACGTGGGAATCACGTGGGAATCACAAGGAAATCACGTGTCAATCACAAGGAAATCACGTGTCAATCACGTGGGAAACACGTGTCAATCACTTGGGAATCACGTGGGAATCACGTGTCATTCACGGGGGAATCACGTGTGAATCACGTGTGAATCACGTGTCAATCACGTGGGAATCACGTGGGAATCATGTGGGAATCACGTGGGAATCACGTGTCAATCATGTGGGAATCACCTGGGAATCACGTGTCAATCACGTGGGAATCACGTGGGAATCACGTCGGAATCTCGTGCCAATCACGTGGGAATCTCGTGGGAATCACGTTTCAATCACTTGGGAATCACGAGGGAATCACGTGGGAATCACGTGGGAATCACGTAGGAATCAAGTGGGAATCACGTGTAAATCACGTGGGAATCACGTGGGAATCACGTGTCAATCATGTGTCAATCACGTGGTAATCACGTGGGAATCACGTGGGATCACGTGGGAATCACGTTACAATCATTTGTGAATCACGTGGTAATCACGTGTAAATCACGTGGGAATCACGTGGGAATCACAAGGAAATCACGTGTCATTCACGTGGGAATCACGTGTCAATCACGATGGAATCACTTGGGAATCACGTGTCAATCACGGGGGAATCACATGGTAATCACGTGTAAATCACGTGGGAATCACGTGGGAATCACAAGGAAATCACGTGTCAATCACAAGGAAATCACGTGTCAATCACGTGGGAAACACGTGTCAATCACTTGGGAATCACGTGGGAATCACGTGTCAATCACGGGGGAATCACGTGTGAATCACGTGGGAATCACGTGTCAATCATGTGGGAATCACGTGGGAATCACGTGTCAATCACGTGGGAATCACGTGGGAATCACGTCGGAATCTCGTGCCAGTCACGTGGGAATCACGTGGGAATCACGTGGGAATCACGTGGGAATCACGTGGGAATTACGTGGGAATCACGTGTCAATCACGTGGGAATCACGTGGGAAACACGTGGGAATCACGTGACAATCATTTGGGAATCACGTGGGAATCAGGTGTCAATCACGTGGGAATCACGTGGGAATCACGTGGGAATCACGTGTCAATCACGTGTCAATCACGTGGGAATCACGTGGGAATCAAGTGGGAATCCCGAGTCAATAACGGGGGAATCACGTGGGAATCACGTGGGAATCACGTGTCATTCACGTGTGAATCACGTGGGAATCACGAGTCAATCACGAGGGAGTCACGTGGGAATCACGTGGGAATCCCGTGGAAATCACGTGGGAATCACTTGTCAATCACGAGTGAATCACCTGGGAATCACGTGTCAATCACGTGTCAATAACGTGGGAATCAAGTGGAAATCATGCATCAATCACGTGTCAATCACGTGGGAATCTCGGGGGAATCTCGTGGGAATCACGTGTCAATCACGTGGGAATAACGTGGGAATCACGTTTCAATCACTTGGTAATCACGTGGGAATCACGTGGAAAGCACGTGGGAAACACGTGTCAATCACTTGGGAATCACATGTGTATCACGTGATAATCACGTGGGAATCACGTGTAATTCACGTGGCAATCACGTGAGAATTACGTGGGAATCACGTGGGAATGAAGTGTCAATCACGTGGGAATCACGTGGGAAAAACTTGGGAATCACGTGTCAATCACGTGGGAATCACGAGGGAATCACGTGGGAATCATGTGGGAATCACGAGGGAATCACGTGTCAATCACGTGGGAATCATGTGGGAATTACGTGGGAATCACGTGTGGATCACGTGACAAACATTTGGGAATCACGTCGGAATCACGTGTTAATCAGGTGGGAATCACGTGGGAATCACGTGGGAATCATGTGGGAATTACGTGGGAATCACGTGTGGATCACGTGGGAATCATTTAGGAATCACGTTGCAATCACGTGTGAATCACGTTGGAATCATGCGTCAATCACGTGGGAATCACATGGGAGTCACGTGGGATTCACGTGGTAATCACGTGGCAATCATGTGGGAATTACGTGTCAATCACGTGGGAATCACGTAAGAATCACGTGTCATTCATGTGGGAATAACGTGGGATTCACATGGGAATCACGTGGTAATCACATCTCATTCACGTGTGAATCACCAGGGAATCACATGGTAATCACGTGTCATTCACGTGGGAATCACGTGGGCATCACGTGGGAATGATGTGGGAATCAGGTGTCAATCACGTGGGAATCACAAGGGAAACATGTGGGAATCACGTGTCAATCACTTGGGAATCACGTGTGAGTCACGTGGGAATCACATGGGAATCACGTGTCAATCATGTGGGAATCACGTGGAATCATGCATCAATAATGTGGGAATCATGTGGGAATCACGTGGGAATCACGTGGGAATCACGAGTCAATCACGTGGGAATCACGTGGTAATCACGTCTAATTCACGTGGATATCAAATGGGAATCTCGTGTCAATCAAGTTGGAATCACGTAGGAATGACGTGCCAATCACGTGGGCGTCACGTGGGAATCGTTTGGGAATCACGTGGGAATCACGTGGGAATCACGAGGGAATGAGGTGTCAATCACGTGGGAATCACGTGGGAATCATGTGGGAATGACGTGTCAATCCCATGGGTATCACATGGGAATCACGTGGGAATGACGTGTCAATCCCATGGGTATCACATGGGAATCACGTGGGAATCATGTGGGAATCACGTGTCATTCACGTAGGAATCACGTATCAATCACGTGGGAATCACTTGGGAATCACGTGCCAATCACGAGTCAATCACTTGGGAATCACGTGTCAATCACGTGGGAGTCACGTGGATATCACGTGGGAATCCCGTGGAAATCACGGGGGAATAACGTGTCAATCACGAGGGAATGACGTGGGAATCACGTGGGAATCACGTGTAAATCACGTGGGAATCAAGTGGGAATCACGTGTAAATCACGTCTGAATCACGTGTCAATCATGTGTCAATCACGTGGTAATCACGTGGGAATCACGTGGGATCACGTGGGAATCACGTGACAATCATTTGTGAATCACGTGGTAATCACGTGTAAATCACGTGGGAATCACGTGGGAATCACAAGGAAATCACTTTTCATTCACGTGGGAATCACGTGTCAATCACGTTGGAATCAATTGGGAATCACGTGTCAATCACGGGGGAATCACGTGGTAATCACGTGTAAATGACGTGGGAATCACGTGGGAATCACAAGGAAATCACGTGTCAATCACAAGGAAATCACGTGTCAATCACGTGGGAAACACGTGTCAATCACTTGGGAATCACGTGGGAATCATGTGTCATTCACGGGGGAATCACGTGTGAATCACGTGTGAATCACGTGTCAATCACGTGGGAATCACGTGGGAATCATGTGGGAATCACGTGGGAATCACGTGTCAATCATGTGGGAATCACCTGGGAATCACGTGTCAATCACGTGGGAATCACGTGGGAATCACGTCGGAATCTCGTGCCAATCACGTGGGAATCTCGTGCCAATCACGTGGGAATCACGTGGGAATCACTTGGGAATCACGTGGGAATCACGTGTCATTCACGGGGGAATCACGTGTGAATCACGTGTGAATCACGTGTCAATCACGTGGGAATCACGTGGGAATCAAGTGTAATTCACGTGGCAATCACGTGAGAATTACATGGGAATCACGTGGGAATCACGTTTCAATCACATGGGAATCACGTGGGAATCATGCCTCAATCACGTGGGAATCACGTGGGAATCACGTGGGAATCACGTGTCAATCACGTGGGAATCACGTGGGAATAACGTGGGAATCATGTGTCAATCAGGAGGGAATCACGTGGGAATCACGTGGGAATCACGTGTCAATCACGTGGGAATCAAGTGGGAATAACGTGGGTATCAAGTGTCAATGAGGTGGGAATCAAATGGGAATCACGTGGGAATCACGTGTCAATCATGTGGGAATCATGTGGGAATTACGTGACAATCACGAGTTAGTCACGTGGGAATCACGTGGAAATCACATTAAATCACGTGGGCATCACGTGGGCATCACATGGGAATCATTTAGGAATCACGTGGGAATCACGTGTGAATCAGGTTGGAATCATGCGTCAATCACGTGGGAATCACATGGGAGTCACGTGGGATTCACGTGGTAATCACGTTACAATCATGTGGGAATTACGTGTCAATCATGTGGGAATCACGTAGGAATCACATGTCATTCATGTGGGAAACACGTGGGAAACACATGGGAATCACGTGGTAGTCACATCTCAATCACGTGTGAATCACGAGGGAATCACGTGTCAATCACGTGGGAATCACCTGGGAATCACAGGGTAATCACCTGTCAATCACGTGGGAATCATGTGGGCATCACGTGGGAATCATGTGGGAATCAGGTGTCAATCACGTGGGAATCACTTGGGAAACAAGTGGGAATCACGTGTCAATCACTTGGGAATCACGGGTCAATCATGTGGGAATCACGTGGAATCATGCATCAATAATGTGGGAATCACGTGGGAATCATGTGGGAATCACGTGGGAATCACGTGGGAATCACGTGTCAATCACGTGGGAATCACGTGGGAATCACGGCTAATTCACATGGATATCAAATGGGAATCTCGTGTCAATCAAGTTGGAATCACGTAGGAATGACGTGTCAATCACGTGGGCGTCACATGGGAATCGTTTGGGAATCACGTGGGAATCACGTGGGAATCATGTGGGAATGACGTGTCAATCCCATGGGTATCACATGGGAATCACGTGGGAATCATGTGGGAATCACGTGTCAATCACGTAGGAATCACGTATCAATCACGTGGGAATCACTTGGGAATCACGTGCCAATCACGTGTCAATCAAGTGGGAATCACTTGGGAATCACGTGCCAATCACGTGTCAATCACGTGGGAATCACGTGGGAATCACATGTCAGTCACGTGGGAGTCACGTGGATATCACGTGGGAATCCCGTGGAAATCACGGGGGAATCACGTGTCAATCACGAGGGAATCACGTGGGAATCACGTGGGAATCACGTGTCAATCACGTGGGAATCAAGTGGGAATCACGTGTAAATCACGTGGGAATCACGTGGGAATCACGTGTCAATCATGTGTCAATCACGTGGTAATCACGTGGGAATCAGGTGGGATCACGTGGGAATCACGTGACAATCATTTGTGAATCATGTGGTAATCACGTGGGAATCACGTGGGAATCACAAGGAAATCACGTGTCATTCACGTGGGAATCACGTGTCAATCACGATGGAATCACTTGGGAATCACGTGTCAATCACGGGGGAATCACATGGTAATCACGTGTAAATCACGTGGGAATCACGTGGGAATCACAAGGAAATCACGTGTCAATCACAAGGAAATCACGTGTCAATCTTGTGGGATACACGTGTCAATCACTTGGGAATCACGTGGGAATCACGTGTTAATCACGGGGGAATCACGTGTGAATCACGTGTGAATCACGTGTCAGTCACGTGGGAATCACGTGGGAATCATGTGGGAATCACGTGGGAATCACGTATCAATCATGTGGGAATCACGTGGGAATCACGTGTCAATCACGTGGGAATCACGTGGGAACAACGTCGGAATCTCGTGCCAATCACGTGGGAATCACGTGGGAATCACGTGGGAATCACGTGGGAATTACGTGGGAATCACGTGTCAATCACGTGGGAATCACGTGGGAATCACGTGGGAATCACATAACAATCATTTGGGAAGCACGTGGGAATCACGTGTCAATCACGTGGGAATCACGTGGGAATCACGTGGGAATCACGTGTCAATCACGTGTCAATCACGTGGGAATCACGTGGGAATCACGTGGGAATCCCGAGTCAATCACGGGGGAATCACGTGGGAATCACGTGGGAATCACGTGTCATTCACGTGGGAATCACGTGGGAATCACGAGTCAATCACGAGGGAGTCACGTGGGAATCACGTGTCAATCACGTGGGAATCAAGTGGAAATCATGCATCAATCACGTGTCAATCACGTGGGAATCTCGGGGGAATCTCGTGGGAATCACGTGTCAATCACGTGGGAATAACGTGGGAATCACGTTTCAATCACTTGGGAATCACGTGGGAATCACGTGGAACGCACGTGGGAAACACGTGTCAATCACTTGGGAATCACATGTGTATCACGTGATAATCACGTGGGAATCACGTGTAATTCACGTGGCAATCACGTGAGAATTACGTGGGAATCACGTGGGAATCAAGTGTCAATCACGTGGGAATCACGTGGAAAAAATTTGGGAATCACGTGTCAATCACGTGGGAATCACGAGGGAATCACGTGGGAATCATGTGGGAATCACCAGGGAATCACGTGTCAATCACGTGGGAATCATGTGGGAATTACGTGGGAATCACGTGTGGATCACGTGAAAATCATTTGGGAATCACGTCGGATCACGTGTCAATCACGTGGGAATCACGTGGGAATCACGTGTCAATCACGTGGGAATCATGTGGGAATTACGTGGGAATCACGTGTGGATCACGTGGGAATCATTTATGAATCACGTTGGAATCACATGTGAATCACGTTGGAATCATGCGTCAATCACGTGGGAATCACATGGGAGTCACGTGGGATTCAAGTGGTACTCACGTGGCAATCATGTGGGAATTACGTGTCAATCACGTGGGAATCACGTAGGAATCACGTGTCATTCATGTGGGAATAATGTGGGAATCACATGGGAATCACGTGGTAATCACATCTCATTCACGTGTGAATCACCAGGGAATCACATGGTAATCACGTGTCATTCACGTGGGAATCACGTGGGCATCACGTGGGAATCATGTGGGAATCAGGTGTCAATCACGTGGGAATCACAAGGGAAACAGGTGGGAATCACGTGTCAATCACTTGGGAATCACGTGTGAGTCACGTGGGAATCACATGGGAATCACGTGTCAATCATGTGGGAATCACGTGGAATCATGCATCAATAATGTGGGAATCATGTGGGAATCACGAGTCAATCACGTGGGAATCACGTGGGAATCACGTCTAATTCACGTGGATATCAAAAAGGAATCTCGCGTCAATCAAGTTGGAATCACGTGGGAATGACGTGTCAATCACGTGGGCATAACGTGGGAATCGTTTGGTAATCACGTTGGAACCACGTGAAATCACGTGGAAATGAAGTGTCAATCACATGGGAATCACGTGGGAATCACGGGGGAATCACGTGTCAATCCCATCCGTATCACGTGGGAATCACGTGGGAATCATGTGGGAATCACGTGTCAATCACGTAGGAATCACGTGTCAATCACGTGGGAATCACGTGGGAATCACGTATCAATCACGTGGGAAACACGTGGGAATCACGTGGGAATCACGTGTGGATCACGTGACAATCATTTGGGAATCACGTGGGAATCACGTGTCAATCACGTGGGAATCACGTGGGAATCACGTGTCAATCACGTGGGAGTCACGTGGATATCACGTGGGAATCCCGTGGAAATCTCGGTGGAATCACGTGTCAATCACGAGGGAATCACGTGGGAATCACGTGTCAATCACATGGGAAACACGTGTCAATCACGTGGGAATCACATGGGATTCACGTGGGAATCACGTGTTAATCACGTGTAAATCACGTGGGAATCACGTGGGAATCACGTGTCAATCACGTGGGAATCACGTGGGAATCACGAGTCAATCACGTGGGAGTCACGTGGATATCACGTGGGAATCCCGTGGAAATCACGGGGGAATCACGTGTCAATCACGAGGGAATCACGTGGGAATCACGTGTCAATCACGGGGGAAACACGTGTCAATCACGTGGGAATCACGTGGGAATCACGTGGGAATCACGTGTGAATCACGTGTCAATCACGTGGGAATCACGTGGGAATCACGTGTCAATCACGTGGGAATCTCGTGGAAATGAAGTGTCAATCAAGGGGGAATCACTTGTCAATCACGAGGGAATCACGTGGGAATCACGTGTCAATCACGTGGGAAACACGTGTCAATCACGTGGGAATCACGTGGGAATCACGTGGGATCACGTGGGAACCACGTGACAATCATTTGGGAATCACGTGGTAATCACGTGTAAATCACGTGGGAATCACGTGGGAATCACGAGGAAATCACGTGTCAATCACGTGGGAATCACGTGTCAATCACGTGGGAATCACATGGGAATCACGTGTCAATCATGATGGAATCACTTGGGAATCACGTGTCAATCACGTGGGAATCACGTGTGAATCACGTGAGAATCTCGTGGGCCTCACGTGTCAATCACGTGGGTATCACGTGGGAATCACGTAGGAATCACGTGTCAATCACGTAGGAATCACGTCGGAGTCACGTGGGAATCACGTGGGAATCACGTGTCAATCACATAGGAATCACGTCCTAATCACATGTCAATCACGTGGGAATGACGTCGGAGTCATGTGGGAATCACGTGTCAATCGCCTGGGAATCACGTGTCAATCACGTGGGAATCACGCCTCAATCACGTGGGAATCACGTGGGATTCACGTGTCAATCACGTGGAAATCACGAGGGAGTCACGTGGGAATCACGTGGGAATCACGTGTTAATCATGTGGAAATCACGTGGCAAACACTTGGGATTCACGTGGGAATCACATTTGAATCACGTGTCAATCACGTGGGAATCACGTGGGAATCACGTGGGAATTACGTGGAAATCACCTGTCAATCACGTGGGAATCACGTTGGAATCACCTGCGAATCACGTGGGAATGACGTGAAAATCATTAGGGAATCACGTGGGAATCACGTGTCAATCACGGGGGAATCACGTGTGAATCACGTGTCAATCACGGGGGAATCACGAGGAAATCACGTGTCAATCACGTGGGAATCACGTGTCAATCACGTGGGAATCACATGGGAATCACGTGTCAATCACGATGGAATCACTTGGGAATCACGTGTCAATCAGGTGGGAATTACATGTGAATCACGTGAGAATCTCGTGGGCCTCACGTGTCAATCACGTGGGTATCACGTGGGAATCACGTAGGAATCACGTGTCAATCACGTAGGAATCACGTCCTAATCACATGTCAATCACGTGGGAATCACGTCGGAGTCACGTGGGAATCACGTGGGAATCACGTGTCAATCACATAGGAATCACGTCCTAATCACATGTCAATCACGTGGGAATCACGTCGGAGTCATGTGGGAATCACGTGTCAATCGCCTGGGAATCACGTGTCAATCACGTGGGAATCACGCCTCAATCACGTGGGAATCACGTGGAATTCACGTGTCAATCACGGGGAAATCACGAGGGAGTCACGTGGGAATCACGTGGGAATCACGTGTTAATCACGTGGAAATCAGGTGGCAAACACTTGGGATTCACGTGGGAATCACATTTGAATCACGTTGCAATCACGTGGGAATCACGTGGGAATCACGTGGGCATCACGTGGAAATCACCTGTCAATCATGTGGGAATCACGTGGGAATCACGTGTCAATCACGTGGGAATCACGGCGGAATCTCGTGCCAATCACGTGGGAATCACGTGGGAATCACGTGTCAATCACGGGGGAATCACGTGTGAATCACGTGTCAATCACGTGGGAATCACATGGGAATCATGTGGGAATCACGTGGGAATCACCTGTCAATCATGTGGGAATCACGTGGGAATCACGTGTCAATCACGTGGGAATCACGGCGGAATCTCGTGCCAATCACGTGGGAATCACGTGGGAATCACGTGGGAATCACGTGGGAATTACGTGGGAATCACGTGTCAATCACGTGGGAATCACGTGGGAATCACGTGACAATCATTTGGGAATCACGTGGGAATCAGGTGTCAATCACGTGGGAATCACTTGGGAATCACGTGGGAATCACGTGGCAATTACATGTCAATCACGTGGAAATCACGTGTCAATCACGTGGGAAGCACGTGGGAAGCACGTGGGAATCCCTTGTCAATCACGTGGAAATCACATGGGAATCGCGTGAGAATCACGTGGGAATCATGTGTCAATCACGTGGGAATCACGGGGGAATCACGTGTCAACCACGTGGGAATCACGTGGGAATCACGTGGGAATCACGTGTCAATCACTTGGGAATCACATGGGAATCACGTGAGAATCACGTGGGAATCAAGTGTCAATCACGGGGGAATCACGTGGGAATCACGTGAGAATCTCGTGTCATTCACGTGGGAATCACGTGTCAATCACGTTGGATTCACGTGGGAATCACGTGGGTGTTATGGGTTAATCACGTGGAAACACGTGGGAATCACTTGGGAATCACGTGTCAATCACATGGGAATCACGTGGGAATCACGTGTCAATCACGTGGGAATCATTTGGGAATCACGTATCAATCACTTGGGAATCACGTGGGAATCACGTGGGAATCACGTAGGAATCACATGGGAATCACGTGGGAATCACGTGTCAATCACTTTGGAATCACATGGGAATCACGTGAGAATCACGTGTCAATCACGTGGGATTCACGTGGGAATCACGTGAGAATCTCGTGTCATTCACGTGGGAATCACGTGTCAATCACGTTGGATTCACGTGGGAATCACGTGGGTGTCATGGGTCAATCACGTGGAAACACGTGGAAATCAAGTGGGAATCACGTGTCAATCACATGGGAATCACGTGTCAATCACGTGGGAATCACTTGGGAATCACGTATCAATCACTTGGGAATCACGTGGGAATCATGTGGGAATCACGTGTCAATCATGTGAATCAGGTGGAAATCACATTTAATCAAGTGGAAATCACGTGGGAATCTCGTGTCAATCAAGTTGGAATCACGTGGGAATGACGTGTCAATCACGTGGGCATCACGTGGGAATCATTTGGAAATCACGTGTCAATCACGTTGGAATCACATGGGAATCACGTGGGAATCACGTGGGAATCACGTGGGAATCACGTGTCAATCACGTGGGAATCATGTGGGAATCACGTGGGTATCACGTGTCAATCATGTGGGAGTCCGTAGGAGTCACGTGGGAATCACATGGGAATCACGTGGTAATCACGTGGGAATCACGTTTGAATCACATGTCAATATCGTGGGAATAATGTGGGAATCACGTGTCAACCATGATGGAATTACGTGTGAATGACGTGGGAATCACGTGTCAATCACGTGGAAATCATGTGGGAATCAAGAGGTAATCACGCCTCAATCACGTGGGAATCACGTGGGAGTTACGTGGGAATCACATGGGAATCACGTGGGGATCACGTGGGAATCACGTGGGAATCACGTGTCAATCACGTGGGAATCACGTGGGAATCACGTGGGTATCACGTGTCAATCATGTGGGAGTCCGTAGGAGTCACGTGGGAATCACATGGGAATCACGTGGTAATCACGTGGGAATCACGTTGGAATCACGTGTCAATCACGTGAATCAGGTGGAAATCACATTTAATCACGTGGAAATCACGTGGGAATCTCGTGTCAATCAAGTTGGAATCACGTGGGAATGACGTGTCAATCACGTGGGCATCACGTGGGAATCATTTGGAAATCACGTGTCAATCACGTTGGAATCACATGGGAATCACGTGTGAATCACGTGGGAATCACGTGGGAATCACGTGTCAATCACGTGGGAATCACGTGGGAATCACGTGGGTATCACGTGTCAATCATGTGGGAGTCCGTAGGAGTCACGTGGGAATCACATGGGAATCACGTGGTAATCACGTGGGAATCACGTTGGAATCACATGTCAATATCGTGGGAATCCTGTGGGAATCACGTGTCAATCATGATGGAATTACGTGTGAATAACGTGGGAATCACGTGTCAATCACGTGGGAATCATGTGGGAATCAAGAGGTAATCACGCCTCAATCACGTGGGAATCACGTGGGAGTTATGTGGGAATCACATGGGAATCACGTGGTAATCACGTGGGAATCACGTTGGAATCACATGTCAATATCGTGGGAATCATGTGGGAATCACGTGTCAATCATGATGGAATTATGTGTGAATAACGTGGGAATCACGTGTCAATCACGTGGGAATCATGTGGGAATCAGGTGTCAATCACGTGGGCATCACGTGGGAATCATTTGGGAATCACGTGGGAATCACGTGGGAGTCACGTGGTAATCACGTGGGAATCACGTTGGAATCACATGTCAATATCGTGGGAATCATGTGGGAATCACGTGTCAATCATGATGGAATTACGTGTGAATAACATGGGAATAACGTGTCAATCAAGTGGGAATCACGTGGCAGTCACGTGTCAATCACGTGGGAATAATTTGGGAATCACGTGGGAATCACGTGGGAATCACGTGTCAATCACGTGGGAATCACGTGGCAATCACGTGTGAATGACATGTCAATCCCGTGAGAATCATGTTGGATTAAGGTGGGAATCACATGTCAATCACCTGGGAATCACGTGGGATTCACGTGGGAATCACGTGTCAATCACGTGTCAATCATGTGAGAATCAAGTTGCAATCACCTGGAAAATACGTGTCAATCACGTGGGAATCACGTGGGAATCACGTGTCAATCACTTTGGAATCACGTGGGAATCATATGGGAATCACGTGTCAAGCACGTGGGAATCACATGTCAATTACGTGGGAATCACATTGGAGTCACGTGGGAATCATGTGGGAATCACGTGTAAATCACGTGGGAATCACGTGTGAATCACGTGTCAATCCCGTGGGAATCACGTGGGAATCACGTGGGAATCATGCGTCAATCACGTGGGAATCACATGGCAGTCACGTGGTAATAACATGGGAATCACGTGGTAATCACGTAGGAATCATGTGGGAATAACGTGTCAATCACGTGGGAATCATATGGTAATCACTTGTCAATCACGAGGGAATCAGGTAGGAATCACGTGTCAATCACGTGGGCATCACATGCGTATCACACGGGAATCATTTGGGAATCACTTTTCAATCACGTTGGAATCACGTGGGAATCAATTTTGAATCACGTGGGAATCACGTGTCAATCACGTGGGAATCACGTGGGAATCACGTGTGTTCACGTGGGAATCACGTGACAATTATTTGGGAATCACGTGGGAATCACGTGTCAATCACGTGGGAATCACGTGGGAATCACGAGGAAATCACGTAGGAATCACACGGGAATCACGTGTCAATCACGATGGAATCACGTGGCACTCACGTTTCATTCACGTGGGAATCACATGTGAATCACGTGAGAATCTCGAGGACCTCACGTGTCAATCACGTGGGTATCACGTGGGAATCACGTAGGAATCACCTGTGAATCATGTAGGAATCACGTGGTAATCACGTGTCAATCACGTGGGAATCACGTCGGAGTCACGTGGGAATCACGTGTCAATCACGTGGGAATCATGTGGGAGTCACGTGTCAATCACGTGGGAATCACGTTGGAATCACGTGGGAATCACTTGGGAATCACGAGTCAATCACGTGTCAATCACGTGGGAATCACGTGGGAATCACGTGGGAATCATGTGTCAATGGCATGGAAATCATGTGGGAATCACGTGGGAATCACTTGGGAATCACATGTCAATCATGTGCGAATCACATGGGAATCATGTTTGAATCACGTGTCAATCTCGTGGGAATCACGTGTCATTCACGTGGAAATTACGTGGGAATCACGTGTCAATCACGTGGGAAACCCGTGTGAATCACGTGTCAATCACGTGGGAATCACTTGGGAATCACATGGGAATCGCGTGTCAATCACGTGGGAATCACGTGGGAATCACATGTCAATCACGTGGGAATCACGTGTCAATAACGTGGAAATCACATGGGAGTCACGTGGGAATTACGTGGGAATCACGTGGAAATCACGTAGGAATCACGTGGGAATAACGTGTCAATCACGTGGGTATCATGTGGGAATCACGTGTCAATCACGTGGGAATCACGTGTCAATCACGTGGGAATCATGTGGGAATGACGTGTCAATCACGTGGGCATCACGTGGGAATCACGTGGGAATCACTTGTGAATCACGTGGGAATCACATGGGAATCACGTGTCAATCACGTGGGAATCACGTGGTAATCATGTGGGAATCAAGTTGGAATCCCGTGTCAATATCGTGGGAATCATGTGGGAACCACGTGTCAATCACGATGGAATTATGTGTGAATCACGTGGGAATCACGTGTCAATCATGTGGGAATCATGAGGGAATCACGTGTCAATCACGTGAGCATCACGAGGGCATCACGTGGGAATCATTTGGGAATCACGTGGGAATCACGGTGGAATCACGTGGGAATCACGTGTCAATCACGTGGGAATCACATGGCAATCACGTGGGAATGACATGGCAATCCCGTGGGAATCACGTGGGAATAAGGTGGGAATCACGTGTCAATAACGTGGGAATCACGTTGGAGTCACGTGGGAATCACGTGGGAATCACATGTCAATCACGGGGGAATCACGTGTGAATCACGTGTCAGTCACGTGGGAATCACGTGGGAATCATGTGGGAATCATGTGGGAATCACGTATCAATCATGTGGGAATCACGTGGGAATCACGTGTCAATCACGTTGGAATCACGTGGGAACAACGTCGGAATCTCGTGCCAATCACGTGGGAATAACGTGGGAATCACGTGGGAATCACGTGGGAATCACGTGGGAATTACGTGGGAATCACGTGTCAATCACGTGGGAATCACGTGGGAATCACGTGGGAATCACGTGACAATCATTTGGGAACCACGTGGGAATCACGTGTCAATCACGTGGGAATCACGTGGGAATCACGTGGGAATCACGTGTCAATCACGTGTCAATCACGTGGGAATCACGTGGGAATCACGTGGGAATCCCGAGTCAATCACGGGGGAATCACGTGGGAATCACGTGGGAATCACGTGTCATTCACGTGGGAATCACGTGGGAATCACGAGTCAATCACGAGGGAGTCACGTGGGAATCACGTGTCAATCACGTGTCAATCACGTGGGAATCAAGTGGAAATCATGCATCAATCACGTGTCAATCACGTGGGAATCTCGGGGGAATCTCGTGGGAATCACGTGTCAATCACGTGGGAATAACGTGGGAAACACGTGTCAATCACTTGGGAATCACATGTGTATCACGTGATAATCACGTGGGAATCACGTGTAATTCACGTGGCAATCACGTGAGAATTACGTGGGAATCACGTGGGAATCAAGTGTCAATCACGTGGGAATCACGTGGAAAAAACTTGGGAATCACGTGTCAATCACGTGGGAATCACGAGGGAATCACGTGGGAATCATGTGGGAATCACGAGGGAATCACGTGTCAATCACGTGGGAATCATGTGGGAATTACGTGGGAATCACGTGTGGATCACGTGAAAATCATTTGGGAATCACGTCGGAATCACGTGTCGATCACGTGGGAATCACGTGGAAAAAACTTGGGAATCACGTGTCAATCACGTGGGAATCATGAGGGAATCACGTGTCAATCACGTGAGCATCACGAGGGCATCACGTGGGAATCATTTGGGAATCACGTGGGAATCACGGTGGAATCACGTGGGAATCACGTGTCAATCACGTGGGAATCACATGGCAATCACGTGGGAATGACATGGCAATCCCGTGGGAATCACGTGGGAATAAGGTGGGAATCACGTGTCAATAACGTGGGAATCACGTTGGAGTCACGTGGGAATCACGTGGGAATCACTTGTCAATCACGTGGGAATCACGTGGGAATCACGTGTCAATCCCGTGGGAATCACGTGGGAATCACGTAGGAATCAGGTGGGAATCACGTGGGAATCATGCGTCTATCACGTGGGAATCACATGGGAGTCACGTGGGAATCATGTGCGAGTCAATTAGGAATCACGTGGGAAGCACGTGCGAATCACGTGTCAATCACTTGGGAATCACATGGGAATCACGTGATAATCACGTGGGAATCACGTGTCAATCACGTGGGAATCACGTGAGAATCACATGGGAATCACGTGTCAATCATGTGGGAAGCACGTGGGAATCACGTGGGAATCACGTGTCAATCACCTGGGAATCACGTGTCAATCACGTGGGAATCACGTGGGAATCATGCGTCAATCACGTGGGAATCAAGTGGGAGTCAAGTAGAATCACGTGGGAATCACGTGGGTATCACGTGTCCATCACGTGGGAGTCATGTGGGAATCACGTGTCAATCACGTGGGAATCACGTGGGAATAAGGTGGGAATCACGTGTCAATCACGTGGGAATCACGTGGGAATCACGTGGGATTCACGTGGGAATCACGTGTTAATGACGTGTCAATCATGTGAGAATCAAGTGGGAATCACGTGGAAATCACGTGTCAATCACGTGGGAATCACGTGGGCATCACGTGTCTATCACGTTGGAATCACGTGGGAATCACATGTCAATTACGTGGGAGTCACGTTGGAGTCACGTGGGAATCATGTGGGAATCACGTGTCAATCACGTGGGAATCACATGTCAATTACGTGGGAGTCACGTTGGAGTCACGTGGGAGTCACGAGGGAATCACGTATCAATCACGTGGGAATCACGTGGGAATCACGTGTCAATCCCATGGGAATCACGGGGGAATCTCGTAGGAATCACGTGGGAATCACGTGGGAATCATGCGTCAATCACGTGGGAATCACAGGGGAGTCACGTGGGAATAACGTGGGAATTACGTGGTAATCACGTAGGAATCAAGTGGGAATAACATGTCAATCACGTGGGAATCATGTGGGAATCACATGCCAATCACGAGGGAATCACGAAGGAATCACGTGTCAATCACGTGGGCATCACATGGGTATCACACGGGAATCATTTGGGAATCACTTGTCAATCACGTTGGAATCACGTGGGAATCACTTTTGAATCACGTGGGAATCACGTGTCAATCACGTGGGAAACATGTTTCAATCCCGTCGGAATCAGGTGGGAATCATGTGGGAATCACGTGGGAATCACGTGTCAATCACTTCGGAATCACGTGTCAATCAAGTGGGAATCACGTGTAAATCACGTGGGAATCACGTGTAAATCACAAGGGAATCACGTGTCAATCACTTGTCAATCACGTGGGAATCACGTGGGAATCACGTGTCAATCACGTGGGAATCACGAGGGCATCACGTGGGAATCATTTGGGAATCACGTGGGAATCACGGTGGAATCACGTGGGAATCACGTGTCAATCACGTGGGAATCACATGGCAATCACGTGGGAATGACATGGCAATCCCGTGGGAATCACGTGGGAATAAGGTGGGAATCACGTGTCAATAACGTGGGAATCACGTTGGAGTCACGTGGGAATCACGTGAGAATCACTTGTCAATCACGTGGGAATCACGTGGGAATCACGTGTCAATGCCGTGGGAATCACGTGGGAATCACGTAGGAATCAGGTGGGAATCACGTGGGAATCATGCGTCTATCACGTGGGAATCACATGGGAGTCACGTGGGAATCACGTGGGAGTCAATTAGAAATCACATGGGAAGCACGTGCGAATCACGTGTCAATCACTTGGGAATCACATGGGAATCACGTGATAATCACGTGGGAATCACGTGTCAATCACGTGGGAATCACGTGAGAATCACATGGGAATCACGTGTCAATCATGTGGGAAGCACGTGGGAATCACGTGGGAATCACGTGTCAATCACCTGGGAATCACGTGTCAATCACGTGGGAATCACGTGGGAATCATGCGTCAATCACGTGGGAATCAAGTGGGAGTCAAGTAGAATCACGTGGGAATCACGTGGGAATCACGTGGGTATCACGTGTCCATCACGTGGGAGTCATGTGGGAATCACGTGTCAATCACGTGGGAATCACGTGGGAATAAGGTGGGAATCACGTGTCAAACACGTGGGAATCACGTGGGAATCACGTGGGATTCACGTGGGAATCACGTGTTAATGACGTGTCAATCATGTGAGAATCAAGTGGGAATCACGTGGAAATCACGTGTCAATCACGTGGGAATCACGTGGGCATCACGTGTCTATCACGTTGGAATCACGTGGGAATCACATGTCAATTACGTGGGAGTCACGTTGGAGTCACGTGGGAATCACGTGGGAATCACGTGTCAATCACGTGGGAATCACATGTCAATTACGTGGGAGTCACGTTGGAGTCACGTGGGAGTCACGAGGGAATCACGTATCAATCTCGTGGGAATCACGTGGGAATCACGTGTCAATCCCATGGGAATCACGGGGGATTCTCGTAGGAATCAGGTGGGAATCACGTGGGAATCATGCGTCAATCACGTGGGAATCACAGGGGAGTCACGTGGGAATAACGTGGGAATCACGTGGTAATCACGTAGGAATCACGTGGGAATAACATGTCAATCACGTGGGAATCATGTGGGAATCACATGCCAATCACGAGGGAATCACGAAGGAATCACGTGTCAATCACGTGGGCATCACATGGGTATCACACGGGAATCACTTGGGAATCACTTGTCAATCACGTTGGAATCACGTGGGAATCACTTTTGAATCACGTGGGAATCACGTGTCAATCACGTGGGAAACATGTTTCAATCCCGTCGGAATCAGGTGGGAATCATGTGGGAATCACGTGGGAATCACGTGTCAATCACTTCGGAATCACGTGTCAATCAAGTGGGAATCACGTGTAAATCACGTGGGAATCACGTGTAAATCACAAGGGAATCACGTGTCAATCACTTGTCAATCACGTGGGAATCACGTGGGAATCACGTGTTAATCACGTGGGAATCACGTGTCAATCACGAGGGAATCACATGGGAATCACGTGGGAATCACGTGGGAATCACGTGTCAATCACGTGGGAATCACGTGGGAATCACGTGTCAATTACGTGGGAATCACGAGGGAATCACGTGGGTATCACGTGTCAATCATGTGGGAGTCCGTAGGAGTCACGTGGGAATCACATGGGAATCACGTGGTAATCACGTGGGAATCACGTTGGAATCACATGTCAATATCGTGGGAATCATGTGGGAATCACGTGTCAATCATGATGGAATTACGTGTGAATAACGTGGGAATCACGTGTCAATCACGTGGGAATCATGTGGGAATCAAGAGGTAATCATGCCTCAATCACGTGGGAATCACGTGGGAGTTACGTGGGAATCACATGGGAATCACGTGGTAATCACGTGGGAATCACGTTGGAATCACATATCAATATCGTGGGAATCATGTGGGAATCACGTGTCAATCATGATGGAATTATGTGTGAATAACGTGGGAATCACGTGTCAATCACGTGGGAATCATGTGGGAATCACCTGTCAATCACGTGGGAATTACGTGGGAATCACGTGGGAATCACGTGGGAATCCCGAGTCAATCACGGGGGAATCACGTGGGAATCACGTGGGAATCACGTGTCAATCACGTGGGAATCTCGTGGGAATCACGTGTCAATCACGTGGGAATAACGTGGGAATCACCTGTCAATCACTTGGGAATCATGTGGGAATCACGTGTCAATCACGTGGGAATCACGTGGGAATAACGTGGGAATCACGTGTCAATCAGGAGGGAATCACGTGGGAATCACGTGGGAATCACGTGTTAATCACGTGGGAATCACGTGGGAATAACGTGGGAATCACGTGTCAATCAGGAGGGAATCACGTGGGAATCACGTGGGAATCACGTGTCAATCACGTGGGAATCAAGTGGGAATAACGTGGGTATCACGTGTCAATGAGGTGGGAATCAAATGGGAATCACGTGGGAATCACGTGTCAATCACGTGGGAATCATGTGGGAATTACGTGACAATCACGAGTTAATCACGTGGGAATCACGTGGAAATCACATTAAATCACGTGGGCATCACGTGGGCATCACATGGGAATAATTTAGGAATCACGTGGGAATCACGTGTGAATCACGTTGGAATCATGCGTCAATCACGTGGGAATCACATGGGAGTCACGTGGGATTCACGTGGTTATCACGTTACAATCATGTGGGAATTACGTGTCAATCATGTGGGAATCACGTAGGAATCACGTGTCATTCATGTGGGAAACACGTGGGAATCACATGGGAATCACGTGGTAGTCACATCTCAATCACGTGTGAATCACGAGGGAATCACGTGTCAATCATGTGGGAATCACTTGGGAATCACAGGGTAATCACCTGTCATTCACGTGGGAATCATGTGGGCATCACGTGGGAATCATGTGGGAATCAGGTGTCAATCACGTGGGAATCACTTGGGAAACAAGTGGGAATCACGTGTCAATCACTTGGGAATCACGGGACAATCATGTGGGAATCACGTGGAATCATGCATCAATAATGTGGAATCACGTGGGAATCACGTGGGAATCACGTGGGAATCACGTGGGAATCACGAGTCAATCACGTGGGAATCACGTGGGAATCACGGCTAATTCACATGGATATCAAATGGGAATCTCGTGTCAATCAAGTTGGAATCACGTAGGAATGACGTGTCAATCACGTGGGCGTCACGTGGGAATCGTTTGGGAATCACGTGTGAATCACATGGGAATCACGTATCAATCACATGGGAATCACTTGGGAATCACGTGCCAATCACGTGTCAATCACGTGGGAATCACGTGTCAATCACGTGGGAGTCACGTGGATATCACGTGGGAATCCCGTGGAAATCACGGGGGAATCACGTGTCAATCACGAGGGAATCACGTGGGAATCACGTGGGAATCACGTGGGAATCACGTGTCAATCACGTGGGAATCAAGTGGGAATCACTTTTGAATCACGTGGGAATCACGTGTCAATCACGTGGGAAACATGTTTCAATCCCGTCGGAATCAGGTGGGAATCATGTGGGAATCACGTGGGAATCACGTGTCAATCACTTCGGAATCACGTGTCAATCAAGTGGGAATCACGTGTAAATCACGTGGGAATCACGTGTAAATCACAAGGGAATCACGTGTCAATCACTTGTCAATCACGTGGGAATCACGTGGGAATCACGTGTCAATCACGTGGGAATCACGAGGGCATCACGTGGTAGTCACATCTCAATCACGTGTGAATCACGAGGGAATCACGTGTCAATCATGTGGGAATCACCTGGGAATCACAGGGTAATCACCTGTCATTCACGTGGGAATCATGTGGGCATCACGTGGGAATCATGTGGGAATCAGGTGTCAATCACGTGGGAATCACTTGGGAAACAAGTGGGAATCACGTGTCAATCACTTGGGAATCACGGGACAATCATGTGGGAATCACGTGGAATCATGCATCAATAATGTGGAATCACGTGGGAATCACGTGGGAATCACGTGGGAATCACGTGGGAATCACGAGTCAATCACGTGGGAATCACGTGGGAATCACGGCTAATTCACATGGATATCAAATGGGAATCTCGTGTCAATCAAGTTGGAATCACGTAGGAATGACGTGTCAATCACGTGGGCGTCACGTGGGAATCGTTTGGGAATCACGTGTGAATCACATGGGAATCACGTATCAATCACATGGGAATCACTTGGGAATCACGTGCCAATCACGTGTCAATCACGTGGGAATCACCAGGGAATGAGGTGTCAATCACGTGGGAATCACGTGGGAATCATGTGGGAATGACGTGTCAATCCCATGGGTATCACATGGGAATCACGTGGGAATCATGTGGGAATCACGTGTCAATCACGTAGGAATCACGTATCAATCACATGGGAATCACTTGGGAATCACGTGCCAATCACGTGTCAATCACGTGGGAATCACGTGTCAATCACGTGGGAGTCACGTGGATATCACGTGGGAATCCCGTGGAAATCACCGGGGAATCACGTGTCAATCACGAGGGAATTACTTGGGAATCACGTGGGAATCACGTGGGAATCACGTGTCAATCACGTGGGAATCAAGTGGGAATCACGTGTAAATCACGTGGGAATCACGTGGGAATCACGTGTCAATCATGTGTCAATCACGTGGTAATCACGTGGGAATCACGTGGGATCACGTGGGAATCACGTGACAATCATTTGTGAATCACGTGGTAATCACGTGTAAATCACGTGGGAATCACGTGGGAATCACAAGGAAATCACGTGTCATTCACGTGGGAATCACGTGTCAATCACGATGGAATCACTTGGGAATCACGTGTCAATCACGGGGGAATCACGTGGTAATCACGTGTAAATCACGGAATCACGTGGGAATCACAAGGAAATCACGTGTCAATCACAAGGAAATCACGTGTCAATCACGTGGGAAACACGTGTCAATCACTTGGGAATCACGTGGGAATCACGTGTCAATCACGGGGGAATCACGTGTGAATCACGTGTGAATCACGTGTCAATCACGTGGGAATCACGTGGGAATCATGTGGGAATCACGTGGGAATCACGTATCAATCATGTGGGAATCACGTGGGAATCACGTGTCAATCACGTGGGAATCACGTGGGAATCACGTCGGAATCTCGTGCCAATCACGTGGGAATCACGTGGGAATCACGTTGGAATTACGTGGGAATCACGTGTCAATCACGTGGGAATCACGTGGGAATCACGTGGGAATCACGTGACAATCATTTGGGAATCACGTGGGAATCAGGTGTCAATCACGTGGGAATCACGTGGGAATCACGTGGGAATCACGTGTCAATCACGTGTCAATCACGTGGGAATCACGTGGGAATCAAGTGGGAATCCCGAGTCAATAACGGGGGAATCACGTGGGAATCACGTGGGAATCACGTGTCATTCACGTGGGAATCACGTGGGAATCACGAGTCAATCACGAGGGAGTCACGTGGGAATCACGTGGGAATCCCGTGGAAATCACGTGGGAATCACTTGTCAATCACGAGTGAATCACCTGGGAATCACGTGTCAATCACGTGTCAATAACGTGGGAATCAAGTGGAAATCATGCATCAATCACGTGTCAATCACGTGGGAATCTTGGGGGAATCTCGTGGGAATCTCGTGTCAATCACGTGGGAATAACGTGGGAATCACGTTTCAATCACTTGGGAATCACGTGGGAATCACGTGGAAAGCACGTGGGAAACACGTGTCAATCACTTGGGAATCACATGTGTATCACGTGATAATCACGTGGGAATCACGTGTAATTCACGTGGCAATCACGTGAGAATTACGTGGGAATCACGTGGGAATGAAGTGTCAATCACGTGTGAATCACGTGGGAAAAACTTGGGAATCACGTGTCAATCACGTGGGAATCACGAGGGAATCACGTGGGAATCATGTGGGAATCACGATGGAATCACGTGTCAATCACGTGGGAATCATGTGGGAATTACGTGGGAATCACGTGTGGATCACGTGACAATCATTTGGGAATCACGTCGGAATCACGTGTCAATCACGTGGGAATCACGTGGGAATCACGTGGGAATCATGTGGGAATTACGTGGGAATAACGTGTGGATCACGTGGGAATCATTTAGGAATCACGTTGGAATCACGTGTGAATCACGTTGGAATCATGCGTCAATCACGTGGGAATCACATGGGAGTCACGTGGGATTCACGTGGTAGTCACGTGGCAATCATGTGGGAATTACGTGTCAATCACGTGGGAATCACATAAGAATCACGTGTCATTCATGTGGGAATAACGTGGGATTCACATGGGAATCACGTGGTAATCACATCTCATTCACGTGTGAATCACCAGGGAATCACATGGTAATCACGTGTCATTCACGTGGGAATCACGTGGGCATCACGTGGGAATCATGTGGGAATCAGGTGTCAATCACGAGGGAATCACAAGGGAAACAAGTTGGAATCACGTGTCAATCACTTGGGAATCACGTGTCAATCATGTGGGAATCACGTGGAATCATGCATCAATAATGTGGGAATCATGTGGGAATCACGTGGGTATCACGTGGGAATCACGAGTCAATCACGTGGGAATCACTTGGGAATCACGTAGGGATCAAGTATCATTCACGTGGGAATCACGTATCAATCACGTGGGAATCACGTGGGAATCATGTGGGAATTACATGTCAATCACGTGGGAATCACGTGGGAATCACGTGTCAATCATGTGGGAATCACTTGGGAATCACATATCAATCACGTGGGAATCACGTGGGAATCACATTTAATCACGTGGAAATCACATGGGAATCTCGTGGGAATGACGTGTCAATCACGTGGGCATCACGTGGGAATCATTTGGGAATCACGTGTCAATCACGTTGGAATCATATGGGAATCACGTGGGTATCACGTGGGAATAACGAGTCAATCACGTGGGAATCACGTGGGAATCACGTGGAAATCACGTGTCAATCACGTGGAAATCACATGGGAATCTCGTGGGAATGACGTGTCAATCACGTGGGAATCACGAAGGAATCACATGTAAATCACGTGGGAATCACGTGGGAATCACGTGTCAATCACGTGGGAATCATGTGGGAATCACGTGGGAATGACGTGGGAATCACGTGACAATCATTTGGGAATCACCTGGAAATCACGTGTTAATCACGTGGGAATCACGTGGGAATCACGTAGGAATCACGTGGGAATCACGTGGGAATGTCGTGTCAATCCTGTGGGAATCACGGGGGAATCACGTGGGAATCACGTGTCAATCACGTGGGTATCACGTGGGAATCAGGTGGGAATATCGTGTGAATCACGTGGGAATCACGTGTCATTCACATGGGAATTACGTGGGAATCACGTGGGAATCACGTGTCAATCACGTGGGAATCTCGTGGGAAACAGGTGTCAATCACGTGGGAATAACGTGGGAATCACGTGTCAATCACTTGGGAATCATGTGGGAATCACGTGGAAAGCACGTGGAAAACACGTGTCAATCACTTGGGAATCACATGGGTATCACGTGATAATCACGTGGGAATCAAGTGTAATTCACGTGGCAATCACGTGAGAATTACGTGGGAATCACGTGGGAATCACGTTTCAATCACATGGGAATCACGTGGGAATCATGCGTCAATCACGTGGGAATCACGTGGGAATCACGTGGGAATAACGGGGGAATCACGTGTCAATCACGTGGGAATCACGTGGAAATCACGTGGGAATCACGTGTCAATGAGGTGGGAATCAAATGGGAATCACGTGGGAATCACGTGTCAATCACGTGGGAATCATGTGGGATTTACATGACAATCACGAATTAATCACGTGGGAATCACGTGGAAATCACATTAAATCACGTGGGCATCACGTGGGCATCACATGGGAATCATTTAGGAATCACGTGGGAATCACGTGTGAATCACATTGGAATCATGCGTCCATCACGTGGGAATCACATGGGAGTCACGTGGGATTCACGTGGTAATCACGTTACAATCATGTGGGAATTACGTGTCAATCATGTGGGAATCACGTAGGAATCACGTGTCATTCATGTGGGAAACACGTGGGAATCACATGGGAATCACGTGGTAGTCACATCTCAATCACGTGTGAATCACGAGGGAATCACGTGTCAATCACGTGGGAATCACTTGGGAATCACAGGGTAATCACCTGTCATTCACGTGGGAATCATGTGGGCATCACGTGGGAATCATGTGGGAATCAGGTGTCAATCACGTGGGAATCACTTGGGAAACAAGTGGGAATCACGTGTCAATCACTTGGGAATCACGGGTCAATCATGTGGGAATCACGTGGAATCATGCATCAAGAATGTGGGAATCACGTGGGAGTCACGTGGGAATCACGTGGGAATCACGTGGGGATCACGTGGGAATCACGAGTCAATCACGTGGCAATCACGTGGGAATCACGGCTAATTCACATGGATATCAAATGGGAATATCGTGTCAATCAAGTTGGAATCACGAAGGAATGACGTGTCAATCACGTGGGCGTCACGTGGGAATCGTTTGGGAATCACGTGGGAATCACGTGGGAATCACGAGGGAATGAGGTGTCAATCACGTGGGAATCACGTGGGATTCATGTGGGAATCACGTGTCAATCACGTAGGAATCACGTATCAAACACGTGGGAATCACTTGGGAATCACGTGCCAATCACGAGTCAATCACGTGGGAATCACGTGGGAATCACGTGTCAATCACGTGGGAGTCACGTGGATATCACGTGGGAATCCCGTGGAAATCACGTGGGAATCACGTGTCAATCACGAGGGAATGACGTGGGAATCACGAGGGAATCGCGTGTCAATCACGTGGGAATCAAGTGGGAATCACGTGTAAATCACGTGGGAATCACGTGGGAATCACGTGTCAATCATGTGTCAATCACGTGGTAATCACGTGGGAATCACGTGGGATCACGTGGGAATCACGTGACAATCATTTGTGAATCACGTGGTAATCACGTTTAAATCACGTGGGAATCACGTGGGAATCACAAGGAAATCACGTGTCATTCACGTGGGAATCACGTGTCAATCACGATGGAATCACTTGGGAATCACGTGTCAATCACGGGGGAATCACGTGGTAATCACGTGTAAATCACGTGGGAATCACAAGGAAATCACGTGTCAATCACAAGGAAATCACGTGTCAATCACGTGGGAAAGACGTGTCAATCACTTGGGAATCACGTGGGAATCACGTGTCAATCACGGGGGAATCACGTGTGAATCACGTGTGAATCACGTGTCAATCACGTGGGAATCACGTGGGAATCATGTGGGAATCACGTGGGAATCACGTGTAAATCATGTGGGAATCACGTGGGAATCACGTGTCAATCACGTGGGAATCACGTGGGAATCACGTCGGAATCTCGTGCCAATCACGTGGGAATCACGTGGGAATCACGTGGGTATCACGTGGAAATCACGTGGGAATTACGTGGGAATCACGTGTCAATCACGTGGGAATCACGTGGGAATCACGTGGGAATCACGTGACAATCATTTGGGAATCACGTGGGAATCAGGTGTCAATCACGTGGGAATCACGTGGGAATCACGTGGGAATCACGTGTCAATCACGTGGGAATCACGTGGGAATCACGTGGGAATCCCGAGTCAATCACGGGGGAATCACGTGGGAATCACGTGGGAATCACGTGTCAATCACGTGGGAATCTCGTGGGAATCACGTGTCAATCACGTGGGAATAACGTGGGAATCACCTGTCAATCACTTGGGAATCATGTGGGAATCACGTGGAAAGCACGTGGAAAACACGTGTCAATCACTTGGGAATCACATGGGTATCACGTGATAATCACGTGGGAATCAAGTGTAATTCACGTGGCAATCACGTGAGAATTATGTGGGAATCACGTGGGAATCACGTTTCAATCACATGGGAATCATGAGGGAATCATGCGTCAATCACGTGGGAATCACGTGGGAATCACGTGGGAATCACGTGTCAATCACGTGGGAATCACGTGTCAATCACGTGGGAATCACGTGGGAATAACGTGGGAATCACGTGTCAATCAGGAGGGAATCACGTGGGAATCACGTGGGAATCACGTGTCAATCACGTGGGAATCAAGTGGGAATAACGTGGGTATCACGTGTCAATGAGGTGGGAATCAAATGGGAATCACGTGTCAATCACGTGGGCATCATGTGGGAATTACGTGACAATCACGAGTTAATCACGTGGGAATCACGTGGAAATCACATTAAATCACGTGGGCATCACGTGGGCATCACATGGGAATCATTTAGGAATCACGTGGGAATCACGTGTGAATCATGTTGGAATCATGCGTCAATCACGTGGGAATCACATGGGAGTCACGTGGGATTCACGTGGTAATCACGTTAAAGTCATGTGGGAATTACGTGTCAATCATGTGGGAATCACGTAGGAATCACGTGTCATTCATGTGGGAAACACGTGGGAATCACATGGGAATCACGTGGTAGTCACATCTCAATCACGTGTGAACCACGAGGGAATCACGTGTCAATCATGTGGGAATCACTTGGGAATCACAGGGTAATCACCTGTCATTCACGTGGGAATCATGTGGGCATCACGTGGGAATCATGTGGGAATCAGGTGTCAATCACGTGGGAATCACTTGGGAAACAAGTGGGAATCACGTGTCAATCACTTGGGAATCACGGGTCAATCATGTGGGAATCACGTGGAATCATGCATCAATAATGTGGAATCACGAGGGAATCACGTGGGAATCACGTGGGAATCACGTGGGAATCACGTGTCAATCACGTGGGAATCAAGTGGGAATCACGTGTAAATCACGTGGGAATCACGTGGGAATCACGTGTCAATCATGTGTCAATCACGTGGTAATCACGTGGGAATCACGTGGGATCACGTGGGAATCACGTGACAATCATTTGTGAATCACGTGGTAATCACGTGTAAATCACGTGGGAATCACGTGGGAATCACAAGGAAATCACGTGTCATTCACGTGGGAATCACGTGTCAATCACGATGGAATCACTTGGGAATCACGTGTCAATCACGGGGGAATCACGTGGTAATCACGTGTAAATCACGGAATCACGTGGGAATCACAAGGAAATCACGTGTCAATCACAAGGAAATCACGTGTCAATCACGTGGGAAACACGTGTCAATCACTTGGGAATCACGTGGGAATCACGTGTCAATCACGGGGGAATCACGTGTGAATCACGTGTGAATCACATGTCAATCACGTGGGAATCACGTGGGAATCATGTGGGAATCACGTGGGAATCACGTATCAATCATGTGGGAATCACGTGGGAATCACGTGTCAATCACGTGGGAATCACGTGGGAATCACGTCGGAATCTCGTGCCAATCACGTGGGAATCACGTGGGAATCACGTTGGAATTACGTGGGAATCACGTGTCAATCACGTGGGAATCACGTGGGAATCACGTGACAATCATTTGGGAATCACGTGGGAATCAGGTGTCAATCACGTGGGAATCACGTGGGAATCACGTGGGAATCACGTGTCAATCACGTGTCAATCACGTGGGAATCACGTGGGAATCAAGTGGGAATCCCGAGTCAATAACGGGGGAATCACGTGGGAATCACGTGGGAATCACGTGTCATTCACGTGGGAATCACGTGGGAATCACGAGTCAATCACGAGGGAGTCACGTGGGAATCACGTGGGAATCCCGTGGAAATCACGTGGGAATCACTTGTCAATCACGAGTGAATCACCTGGGAATCACGTGTCAATCACGTGTCAATAACGTGGGAATCAAGTGGAAATCATGCATCAATCACGTGTCAATCACGTGGGAATCTTGGGGGAATCTCGTGGGAATCTCGTGTCAATCACGTGGGAATAACGTGGGAATCACGTTTCAATCACTTGGGAATCACGTGGGAATCACGTGGAAAGCACGTGGAAACACGTGTCAATCACTTGGGAATCACATGTGTATCACGTGATAATCACGTGGGAATCACGTGTAATTCACGTGGCAATCACGTGAGAATTACGTGGGAATCACGTGGGAATGAAGTGTCAATCACGTGTGAATCACGTGGGAAAAACTTGGGAATCACGTGTCAATCACGTGGGAATCACGAGGGAATCACGTGGGAATCATGTGGGAATCACGATGGAATCACGTGTCAATCACGTGGGAATCATGTGGGAATTACGTGGGAATCACGTGTGGATCACGTGACAATCATTTGGGAATCACGTCGGAATCACGTGTCAATCACGTGGGAATCACGTGGGAATCACGTGGGAATCATGTGGGAATTACGTGGGAATAACGTGTGGATCACGTGGGAATCATTTAGGAATCACGTTGGAATCACGTGTGAATCACGTTGGAATCATGCGTCAATCACGTGGGAATCACATGGGAGTCACGTGGCATTCACATGGTAATCACGTGGCAATCATGTGGGAATTACGTGTCAATCAAGTGGGAATCACATAAGAATCACGTGTCATTCATGTGGGAATAACGTGGGATTCACATGGGAATCACGTGGTAATCACATCTCATTCACGTGTGAATCACCAGTGAATCACATGGTAATCACGTGTCATTCACGTGGGAATCACGTGGGCATCACGTGGGAATCATGTGGGAATCAGGTGTCAATCACGTGGGAATCACAAGGGAAACAAGTGGGAATCACGTGTCAATCACTTGGGAATCACGTGTGAGTCACGTGGGAATCACATGGGAATCACGTGTCAATCATGTGGGAATCACGTGGAATCATGCATCAATAATGTGGGAATCATGTGGGAATCACGTGGGTATCACGTGGGAATCACGAGTCAATCACGTGGGAATCACGTGGGAATCACGTCTAATTCACGTGGATATCAAATGGGAATCTCGTGTCAATCAAGTTGGAATCACGTAGGAATGACGTGCCAATCACGTGGGCGTCACGTGGGAATCGTTTGGGAATCACGTGGGAATCACGTGGGAATCACGAGGGAATGAGGTGTCAATCACGTGGGAATCACGTGGGAATCATGTGGGAATGACGTGTCAATCCCATGGGTATCACATGGGAATCACGTGGGAATGACGTGTCAATCCCATGGGTATCACATGGGAATCACGTGGGAATCATGTGGGAATCACGTGTCATTCACGTAGGAATCACGTATCAATCACGTGGGAATCACATGGGAATCACGTGCCAATCACGAGTCAATCACTTGGGAATCACGTGTCAATCACGTGGGAGTCACGTGGATATCACGTGGGAATCCCGTGGAAATCACGGGGGAATAACGTGTCAATCACGAGGGAATGACGTGGGAATCACGTGGGAATCACGTGTAAATCATGTGGGAATCAAGTGGGAATCACGTGTAAATCACGTGGGAATCACGTGTCAATCATGTGTCAATCACGTGGTAATCACGTGGGAATCACGTGGGATCACGTGGGAATCACGTGACAATCATTTGTGAATCACGTGGTAATCACGTGTAAATCACGTGGGAATCACGTGGGAATCACAAGGAAATCACGTGTCATTCACGTGGGAATCACGTGTCAATCACGATGGAATCACTTGGGAATCACGTGTCAATCACGGGGGAATCACGTGGTAATCACGTGTAAATGACGGGGGAATCACGTGGGAATCACAAGGAAATCACGTGTCAATCACAAGGAAATCACGTGTCAATCACGTGGGAAACACGTGTCAATCACTTGGGAATCACGTGGGAATCACGTGTCATTCACGGGGGAATCACGTGTGAATCACGTGTGAATCACGTGTCAATCACGTGGGAATCACGTGGGAATCATGTGGGAATCACGTGGGAATCACGTGTCAATCATGTGGGAATCACCTGGGAATCACGTGTCAATCACGTGGGAATCACGTGGGAATCACGTCGGAATCTCGTGCCAATCACGTGGGAATCACGTGGGAATCACGTGGGAATAACGTGACAATCATTTGGGAATCACGTGGGAATCAGGTGTCAATCACGTGGGAATCACGTGGGAATCACGTGTCAATCACCTGTCAATCACGTGGGAATCACGTGGGTATCACGTGGGAATCCCGAGTCAATCACGGGGGAATCACGTGGGAATCACGTGGGAATCCCGAGTCAATCACGGGGGAATCACGTGGGAATCACGTGGGAATCACGTGCCAATCACGTGGGAATCTCGTGGGAATCACGTGTCAATCACGTGGGAATAACGTGGGAATCACGTGTCAATCACTTGGGAATCATGTGGGAATCACGTGGAAAGCACGTGGAAAACACGTGTCAATCACTTGGGAATCACATGGGTATCACGTGATAATCACGTGGGAATCAAGTGTAATTCACGTGGAAATCACGTGAGAATTACGTGGGAATCACGTGGGAATCACGTTTCAATCACATGGGAATCACGTGGGAATCATGCGTCAATCACGTGGGAATCACGTGGGAATCACGTGGGAATCACGTGTCAATCACGTGGGAATCACGTGGGAATAACGTGGGAATCATGTGTCAATCAGGAGGGAATCACGTGGGAATCACGTGGGAATCACGTGTCAATCACGTGGGAATCAAGTGGGAATAACGTGGGTATCAAGTGTCAATGAGGTGGGAATCAAATGGGAATCACGTGGGAATCACGTGTCAATCATGTGGGAATCATGTGGGAATTACGTGACAATCACGAGTTAGTCACGTGGGAATCACGTGGAAATCACATTAAATCACGTGGGCATCACGTGGGCATCACATGGGGATCATTTAGGAATCACGTGGGAATCACGTGTGAATCACGTTGGAATCATGCGTCAATCACGTGGGAATCACATGGGAGTCACGTGGGATTCACGTGGTAATCACGTTACAATCATGTGGGAATTACGTGTCAATCATGTGGGAATCACGTAGGAATCACATGTCATTCATGTGGGAAACACGTGGGAATCACATGGGAATCACGTGGTAGTCACATCTCAATCACGTGTGAATCACGAGGGAATCACGTGTCAATCACGTGGGAATCACCTGGGAATCACAGGGTAATCACCTGTCATTCACGTGGGAATCATGTGGGCATCACGTGGGAATCATGTGGGAATCAGGTGTCAATCACGTGGGAATCACTTGGGAAACAAGTGGGAATCACGTGTCAATCACTTGGGAATCACGGGTCAATCATGTGGGAATCACGTGGAATCATGCATCAATAATGTGGGAATCACGTGGGAATCATGTGGGAATCACGTGGGAATCACGTGGGAATCACGAGTCAATCACGTGGGAATCACGTGGGAATCACGGCTAATTCACATGGATATCAAATGGGAATCTCGTGTCAATCAAGTTGGAATCACGTAGGAATGACGTGTCAATCACGTGGGCGTCACGTGGGAATCGTTTGGGAATCACGTGGGAATCACGTGGGAATCACGAGGATATGAGGTGTCAATCACGTGGGAATCACGTGGGAATCATGTGGGAATGACGTGTCAATCCCATGGGTATCACATGGGAATCACGTGGGAATCACGTGGGAATCACTTGGGAATCACGTGCCAATCACGTGTCAATCACGTGGGAATCACTTGGGAATCACGTGCCAATCACGTGTCAATCACGTGGGAATCAAGTGGGAATCCCGTGGAAATCACGGGGGAATCACGTGTCAATCACGAGGGAATCACGTGGGAATCACATGGGAATCACGTGTCAATCACGTGGGAATCAAGTGGGAATCACGTGTAAATCACGTGGGAATCACGTGGGAATCACGTGTCAATCATGTGTCAATCACGTGGTAATCACGTGGGAATCACGTGAGATCACGTGGGAATCACGTGACAATCATTTGTGAATCACGTGGTAATCACGTGGGAATCACGTGGGAATCACAAGGAAATCACGTGTCATTCACGTGGGAATCACGTGTCAATCACGATGGAATCACTTTGGAATCACGTGTCAATCACGGGGGAATCACATGGTAATCACGTGTAAATCACGTGGGAATCACGTGGGAATCACAAGGAAATCACGTGTCAATCACAAGGAAATCACGTGTCAATCTCGTGGGATACACGTGTCAATCACTTGGGAATCACGTGGGAATCACGTGTCAATCACGGGGGAATCACGTGTGAATCACGTGTGAATCACGTGTCAGTCACGTGGGAATCACGTGGGAATCATGTGGGAATCACGTGGGAATCACGTATCAATCATGTGGGAATCACGTGGGAATCACGTGTCAATCACGTGGGAATCACGTGGGAACAACGTCGGAATCTCGTGCCAATCACGTGGGAATCACCTGGGAATCACGTGGGAATCACGTGGGAATCACGTGTCAATCACGTGGGAATCACGTGGGAATCACGTGGGAATCACGTGACAATCATTTGGGAACCACGTGGGAATCACGTGTCAATCACGTGGGAATCACGTGGGAATCACGTGGGAATCACGTGTCAATCACGTGTCAATCACGTGGGAATCACGTGGGAATCACGTGGGAATCCCGAGTCAATCACGGGGGAATCACGTGGGAATCACGTGGGAATCACGTTTCATTCACCTGGGAATCACGTGGGAATCACGAGTCAATCACGAGGGAGTCACGTGGGAATCACGTGTCAATCACGTGTCAATCACGTGGGAATCAAGTGGAAATCATGCATCAATCACGTGTCAATCACGTGGGAATCTCGGGGGAATCTCGTGGGAATCACGTGTCAATCACGTAGGAATAACGTGGGAATCACGTTTCAATCACTTGGGAATCACGTGGGAATCACGTGGAACGCACGTGGGAAACACGTGTCAATCACTTGGGAATCACATGTGTATCACGTGATAATCACGTGGGAATCACGTGTAATTCACGTTGCAATCACGTGAGAATTACGTGGGAATCACGTGGGAATCACATGTCAATCACGTGGGAATCACGTGGAAAAAATTTGGGAATCACGTGTCAATCACGTGGGAATCACGAGGGAATCACGTGGGAATCATGTGGGAATCACCAGGGAATCACGTGTCAATCACGTGTGAATCATGTGGGAATTACGTGGGAATCACGTGTGGATCACGTGAAAATCATTTGGGAATCACGTCGGAATCACGTGCCAATCACGTGGGAATCACGTGGGAATCACGTGTCAATCACGTGGGAATCATGTGGGAATTACGTGGGAATCACGTGTGGATCAGGTGGGAATCATTTATGAATCACGTTGGAATCACGTTTGAGTCACTTTGGAATCATGCGTCAATCACGTGGGAATCACATGGGAGTCACGTGGGATTCACGTGGTAATCACGTGGCAATCATGTGGGAATTACGTGTCAATCACGTGGGAATCACGTAGGAATCACGTGTCATTCATGTGGGAATAACGTGGGAATCACATGGGAATCACGTGGTAATCACATCTCATTCACGTGTGAATCACCAGGGAATCACATGGTAATCACGTGTCATTCACGTGGGAATCACGTGGGCATCACGTGGGAATCATGTGGGAATCAGGTGTCAATCACGTGGGAATCACAAGGGAAACAAGTGGGAATCACGTGTCAATCACTTGGGAATCACGTGTGAGTCACGTGGGAATCACATGGGAATCACGTGTCAATCATGTGGGAATCACGTGGAATCATGCATCAATAATGTGGGAATCATGTGGGAATCACGTGGGAATCACGTGGGAATCACGTGGGAATCAGGTGGGAATCACGAGTCAATCACGTGGGAATCACGTGGGAATCACGTCTAATTCACGTGGATATCAAAAGGGAATCTCGTGTCAATCAAGTTGGAATCACGTGGGAATGACGTGTCAATCACGTGGGCATAACGTGGGAATCGTTTGGTAAACACGTTGGAATCACGTGAAATCACGTGGAAATGAAGTGTCAATTACATGGGAATCAAGTGGGAATCACGGGGGAATCACGTGTCAATCCCATCCGTATCACGTGGGAATCACGTGGGAAACATGTGGGAATCACGTGTCAATCACGTAGGAATCACGTGTCAATCACGTGGGAATCACGTGGGAATCACGTGTCAATCACGTGGGAAACACGTGGGAATCACGTGGGAATCACGTGTGGATCACGTGACAATCATTTGGGAATCACGTGGGAATCACGTGTCAATCACGTGGGAATCACGTGGGAATCACGAGTCAATCACGTGGGAGTCACGTGGATATCACGTGGGAATCCCGTGGAAATCACGGGGGAATCACGTGGGAATCACGTGTCAATCACGGGGGAAACACGTGTCAATCACGTGGGAATCACGTGGGAATCACATGGGAATCACGTGTGAATCACGTGTCAATCACGTGGGAATCACGTGGGAATCACGTGTCAATCACGTGGGAATCTCGTGGAAATGAAGTGTCAATCAAGGGGGAATCACTTGTCAATCACGAGGGAATCACGTGGGAATCACGTGTCAATCACGTGGGAAACACGTTTCAATCATGTGGGAATCACGTGGGAATCACGTGGGATCACGTGGGAACCACGTGACAATCATTTGGGAATAACGTGGTAATCACGTGTAAATCACGTGGGAATCACGTGGGAATCACGAGGAAATCACGTGTCAATCACGTGGGAATCACGTGTCAATCACTTGGGAATCACATGGGAATCACGTGTCAATCACGATGGAATCACTTGGGAATCACGTGTCAATCACGTGGGAATCACGTGTGAATCACGTGAGAATCTCGTGGGCCTCACGTGTCAATCACGTGGGTATCACGTGGGAATCACGTAGGAATCACGTGTCAATCACGTAGGAATCACGTCCTAATCACATGTCAATCACGTGGGAATCACGTCGGAGTCACGTGGGAATCACGTGGGAATCACGTGTCAATCACATAGGAATCACGTCCTAATCACATGTCAATCACGTGGGAATCACGTCGGAGTCATGTGGGAATCACGTGTCAATCGCCTGGGAATCACGTGTCAATCACGTGGGAATCACGCCTCAATCACGTGGGAATCACGTGGGATTCACGTGTCAATCACGTGGAAATCACGAGGGAGTCACGTGGGAATCACGTGGGAATCACGTGTTAATCACGTGGAAATCACGTGGCAAACACTTGGGATTCACGTGGGAATCACATTTGAATCATGTGTCAATCACGTGGGAATCACGTGGGAATCACGTGGGAATTACGTGGAAATCACCTGTCAATCACGTGGGAATCACGTTGGAATCACCTGCGAATCACGTGGGAATGACGTGAAAATCATTAGGGAATCACGTGGGAATCACGTGTCAATCACGGGGGAATCACGTGTGAATCACCTGTCAATCACAGGGGAATCACGAGGAAATCACGTGTCAATCACGAGGGAATCACGTGTCAATCACGTGGGAATCACATGGGAATCACGTGTCAATCACGATGGAATCACTTGGGAATCACGTGTCAATCACGTGGGAATCACGTGTGAATCACGTGAGAATCTCGTGGGCCTCACGTGTCAATCACGTGGGTATCACGTGGGAATCACGTAGGAATCACGTGTCAATCACGTAGGATTCACGTCCTAATCACATGTCAATCACGTGGGAATCACGTCGGAGTCACGTGGGAATCACGTGGGAATCACGTGTCAATCACATAGGAATCACGTGCTAATCACATGTCAATCACGTGGGAATCACGTCGGAGTCATGTGGGAATCACGTGTCAATCGCCTGGGAATCACGTGTCAATCACGTGGGAATCACGCCTCAATCACATGGGAATCACGTGGGATTCACGTGTCAATCACGTGGAAATCACGAGGGAGTCACGTGGGAATCACGTGGGAATCACGTGTTAATCACGTGGAAATCACGTGGCAAACACTTGGGATTCACGTGGGAATCACATTTGAATCACGTGTCAATCACGTGGGAATCACGTGGGAATCACGTGGGAATCACGTGGAAATCACCTGTCAATCACGTGGGAATCACGTTGGAATCACCTGGGAATCACGTGGGAATGACGTGAAAATCATTAGGGAATCACGTTGGAATCACGTGTCAATCACGGGGGAATCACGTGTGAATCACGTGTCAATCACGTGGGAATCACATGGGAATCATGTGGGAATCACGTGGGAATCACCTGTCAATCATGTGGGAATCACATGGGAATCACGTGTCAATCACGTGGGAATCACGGCGGAATCTCGTGCCAATCACGTGGGAATCACGTGGGAATCACGTGGGAATCACGTGGGAATTACGTGGGAATCACGTGTCAATCACGTGGGAATCACGTGGGAATCACGTGACAATCATTTGGGAATCACGTGGGAATCAGGTGTCAATCACGTGGGAATCACGTGGGAATCACGTGGGAATCACGTGGGAATCACGTGGCAATTACATGTCAATCACGTGGAAATCACGTGTCAATCACGTGGGAAGCACGTGGGAAGCACGTGGGAATCCCTTGTCAATCACGTGGAAATCACATGGGAATCGCGGGAGAATCACGTTGGAATCATGTGTCAATCACGTGGGAATCATGGGGGAATCACGTGTCAACCACGTGGGAATCACGTGGGAATCACGTGGGATTCACGTGTCAATCACTTGGGAATCACATGGGAATCACGTGAGAATCACGTGGGAATCAAGTGTCAATCACGGGGGAATCACGTGGGAATCACGTGAGAATCTCGTGTCATTCACGTGGGAATCACGTGTCAATCACGTTGGATTCACGTGGGAATCACGTGGGTGTCATGGTTTAATCACGTGGAAACACGTAGGAATCACTTGGGAATCACGTGTCAATCACATGGGAATCACGTGGGAATCACGTGTCAATCACCTGGGAATCACTTGGGAATCACGTATCAATCACTTGGGAATCACGTGGG
Source organism: Muntiacus reevesi (assembly GCF_963930625.1). Classification (NCBI taxonomy): domain Eukaryota; kingdom Metazoa; phylum Chordata; class Mammalia; order Artiodactyla; family Cervidae; genus Muntiacus; species Muntiacus reevesi. Next base: position 1,002,159 of record NW_027078022.1, on the reverse strand, counting down.
AATCACGTGGGAATCACGTAGGAATCACATGGGAATCACGTGGGAATCACGTGTCAATCACTTTGGAATCACATGGGAATCACGTGAGAATCACATGTCAATCACGTGGGATTCACGTGGGAATCACGTGAGAATCTCGTGTCATTCACGTGGGAATCACGTGTCAATCACGTTGGATTCACGTGGGAATCACGTGGGTGTCATGGGTCAATCACGTAGAAACACGTGGGAATCAAGTGGGAATCACGTGTCAATCACATGGGAATCACGTGGGAATCACGTGTCAATCACGTGGGAATCACTTGGGAATCACGTATCAATCACTTGGGAATCACGTGGGAATCACGTGGGAATCACATGTCAATCACGTGAATCAGGTGGAAATCACATTTAATCACGTGGAAATCACGTGGGAATCTCGTGTCAATCAAGTTGGAATCACGTGGGAATGACGTGTCAATCACGTGGGCATCACGTGGGAATCATTTGGAAATCACGTGTCAATCACGTTGGAATCACATGGGAATCACGTGGGAATCACGTGGGAATCACGTGTGAATCACGTGTCAATCACGTGGGAATCACGTGGGAATCACGTGGGTATCACGTGTCAATCATGTGGGAGTCCGTAGGAGTCACGTGGGAATCACATGGGAATCACGTGGTAATCACGTGGGAATCACGTTTGAATCACATGTCAATATCGTGGGAATAATGTGGGAATCACGTGTCAACCATGATGGAATAACGTGTGAATGACGTGGGAATCACGTGTCAATCACGTGGAAATCATGTGGGAATCAAGAGGTAATCACGCCTCAATCACGTGGGAATCACGTGGGAGTTACGTGGGAATCACATGGGAATCACGTGGGGATCACGTGGGAATCACGAGGGAATCACGTGTCAATCACGTGGGAATCACGTGGGAATCACGTGGGTATCACGTGTCAATCATGTGGGAGTCCGTAGGAGTCACGTGGGAATCACATGGGAATCACGTGGTAATCACGTGGGAATCACGTTGGAATCACGTGTCAATCACGTGAATCAGGTGGAAATCACATTTAATCACATGGAAATCACGTGGGAATCTCGTGTCAATCAAGTTGGAATCACGTGGGAATGACGTGTCAATCACGTGGGCATCACGTGGGAATCATTTGGAAATCACGTGTCAATCACGTTGGAATCACATGAGAATCACGTGTGAATCACGTGGGAATCACATGGGAATCACGTGTCAATCATGTGGGAATCACGTGGAATCATGCATCAATAATGTGGGAATCATGTGGGAATCACGTGGGAATCACGTGGGAATCACGTGGGAATCAGGTGGGAATCACGAGTCAATCACGTGGGAATCACGTGGGAATCACGTCTAATTCACGTGGATATCAAAAGGGAATCTCGTGTCAATCAAGTTGGAATCACGTGGGAATGACGTGTCAATCACGTGGGCATAACGTGGGAATCGTTTGGTAAACACGTTGGAATCACGTGAAATCACGTGGAAATGAAGTGTCAATTACATGGGAATCAAGTGGGAATCACGGGGGAATCACGTGTCAATCCCATCCGTATCACGTGGGAATCACGTGGGAAACATGTGGGAATCACGTGTCAATCACGTAGGAATCACGTGTCAATCACGTGGGAATCACGTGGGAATCACGTGTCAATCACGTGGGAAACACGTGGGAATCACGTGGGAATCACGTGTGGATCACGTGACAATCATTTGGGAATCACGTGGGAATCACGTGTCAATCACGTGGGAATCACGTGGGAATCACGAGTCAATCACGTGGGAGTCACGTGGATATCACGTGGGAATCCCGTGGAAATCACGGGGGAATCACGTGGGAATCACGTGTCAATCACGGGGGAAACACGTGTCAATCACGTGGGAATCACGTGGGAATCACATGGGAATCACGTGTGAATCACGTGTCAATCACGTGGGAATCACGTGGGAATCACGTGTCAATCACGTGGGAATCTCGTGGAAATGAAGTGTCAATCAAGGGGGAATCACTTGTCAATCACGAGGGAATCACGTGGGAATCACGTGTCAATCACGTGGGAAACACGTTTCAATCACGTGGGAATCACGTGGGAATCACGTGGGATCACGTGGGAACCACGTGACAATCATTTGGGAATAACGTGGTAATCACGTGTAAATCACGTGGGAATCACGTGGGAATCACGAGGAAATCACGTGTCAATCACGTGGGAATCACGTGTCAATCACGTGGGAATCACATGGGAATCACGTGTCAATCACGATGGAATCACTTGGGAATCACGTGTCAATCACGTGGGAATCACGTGTGAATCACGTGAGAATCTCGTGGGCCTCACGTGTCAATCACGTGGGTATCACGTGGGAATCACGTAGGAATCACGTGTCAATCACGTAGGAATCACGTCCTAATCACATGTCAATCACGTGGGAATCACGTCGGAGTCACGTGGGAATCACGTGGGAATCACGTGTCAATCACATAGGAATCACGTCCTAATCACATGTCAATCACGTGGGAATCACGTCGGAGTCATGTGGGAATCACGTGTCAATCGCCTGGGAATCACGTGTCAATCACGTGGGAATCACGCCTCAATCACGTGGGAATCACGTGGGATTCACGTGTTAATCACGTGGAAATCACGAGGGAGTCACGTGGGAATCACGTGGGAATCACGTGTTAATCACGTGGAAATCACGTGGCAAACACTTGGGATTCACGTGGGAATCACATTTGAATCATGTGTCAATCACGTGGGAATCACGTGGGAATCACGTGGGAATTACGTGGAAATCACCTGTCAATCACGTGGGAATCACGTTGGAATCACCTGCGAATCACGTGGGAATGACGTGAAAATCATTAGGGAATCACGTGGGAATCACGTGTCAATAACGGGGGAATCACGTGTGAATCACCTGTCAATCACAGGGGAATCACGAGGAAATCACGTGTCAATCACGTGGGAATCACGTGTCAATCACGTGGGAATCACATGGGAATCACGTGTCAATCACGATGGAATCACTTGGGAATCACGTGTCAATCACGTGGGAATCACGTGTGAATCACGTGAGAATCTCGTGGGCCTCACTTGTCAATCACGTGGGTATCACGTGGGAATCACGTAGGAATCACGTGTCAATCACGTAGGAATCACGTCCTAATCACATGTCAATCACGTGGGAATCACGTCGGCGTCATGTGGGAATCACGTGGGAATCACGTGTCAATCACATAGGAATCACGTCCTAATCACATGTCAATCACGTGGGAATCACGTCGGAGTCATGTGGGAATCACGTGTCAATCGCCTGGGAATCACGTGTCAATCACGTGGGAATCACGCCTCAATCACATGGGAATCACGTGGGATTCACGTGTCAATCACGTGGAAATCACGAGGGAGTCACGTGGGAATCACGTGGGAATCACGTGTTAATCACGTGGAAATCACGTGGCAAACACTTGGGATTCACGTGGGAATCACATTTGAATCACGTGTCAATCACGTGGGAATAACGTGGGAATCACGTGGGAATCACGTGGAAATCACCTGTCAATCACGTGGGAATCACGTTGGAATCACCTGGGAATCACGTGGGAATGACGTGAAAATCATTAGGGAATCACGTTGGAATCACGTGTCAATCACGGGGGAATCACGTGTGAATCACGTGTCAATCACGTGGGAATCACATGGGAATCATGTGGGAATCACGTGGGAATCACCTGTCAATCATGTGGGAATCACATGGGAATCACGTGTCAATCACGTGGGAATCACGGCGGAATCTCGTGCCAATCACGTGGGAATCACGTGGGAATCACGTGGGAATCACGTGGGAATTACGTGGGAATCACGTGTCAATCACGTGGGAATCACGTGGGAATCACGTGACAATCATTTGGGAATCACGTGGGAATCAGGTGTCAATCACGTGGGAATCACGTGGGAATCACGTGGGAATCATGTGGGAATCACGTGTCAATCACGTAGGAATCACGTGTCAATCACGTGGGAATCACGTGGGAATCACGTGTCAATCACGTGGGAAACACGTGGGAATCACGTGGGAATCACGTGTGGATCACGTGACAATCATTTGGGAATCACGTGGGAATCACGTGTCAATCACGTGGGAATCACGTGGGAATCACGAGTCAATCACGTGGGAGTCACGTGGATATCACGTGGGAATCCCGTGGAAATCACGGGGGAATCACGTGGGAATCACGTGTCAATCACGGGGGAAACACGTGTCAATCACGTGGGAATCACGTGGGAATCACATGGGAATCACGTGTGAATCACGTGTCAATCACGTGGGAATCACGTGGGAATCACGTGTCAATCACGTGGGAATCTCGTGGAAATGAAGTGTCAATCAAGGGGGAATCACTTGTCAATCACGAGGGAATCACGTGGGAATCACGTGTCAATCACGTGGGAAACACGTTTCAATCACGTGGGAATCACGTGGGAATCAAGTGTAATTCACGTGACAATCACGTGAGAATTATGTGGGAATCACGTGGGAATCACGTTTCAATCACATGGGAATCACGAGGGAATCATGCGTCAATCACGTGGGAATCACGTGGGAATCACGTGGGAATCACGTGTCAATCACGTGGGAATCACGTGGGAATAACGTGGGAATCACGTGTCAATCAGGAGGGAATCACGTGGGAATCACGTGGGAATCACGTGTCAATCACGTGGGAATCAAGTGGGAATAACGTGGGTATCACGTGTCAATGAGGTGGGAATCAAATGGGAATCACGTGGGAATCACGTGTCAATCACGTGGGAATCATGTGGGAATTACGTGACAATCACGAGTTAATCACGTGGGAATCACGTGGAAATCACATTAAATCACGTGGGTATCACGTGGGCATCACATGGGAATCATTTAGGAATGACGTGGGAATCACGTGTGAATCACGTTGGAATCATGCGTCAATCACGTGGGAGTCACATGGGAGTCACGTGGGATTAACGTGGTAATCACGTTACAATCATGTGGGAATTACGTGTCAATCATGTGGGAATCACGTAGGAATCACGTGTCATTCATGTGGGAAACACGTGGGAATCACATGGGAATCACGTGGTAGTCACATCTCAATCACGTGTGAATCACGAGGGAATCACGTGTCAGTCATGTGGGAATCACTTGGGAATCACAGGGTAATCACCTGTCATTCACGTGGGAATCATGTGGGCATCACGTGGGAATCATGTGGGAATCAGGTGTCAATCACGTTGGAATCACTTGGGAAACAAGTGGGAATCACGTGTCAATCACTTGGGAATCACGGGACAATCATGTGGGAATCACGTGGGAATCACGTGGGAATCACGTGGGAATCACGTGACAAACATTTGGGAATCACGTGGGAATCAGTTGTCAATCACGTGGGAATCACGTGGGAATCACGTGGGAATCACGTGTCAATCACGTGTCAATCATGTGGGAATCACGTGGGAATCACATGGGAATCCCGAGTCAATCACGGGGGAATCACGTGGGAATCACGTGGGAATCACGTGGGAATCACGAGTCAATCACGAGGGAGTCACGTGGGAATCACGTGGGAATCCCGTGGAAATCACGTGGGAATCACTTGTCAATCACGAGTGAATCACGTGGGAATCACGTGTCAATCACGTGTCAATCACGTGGGAATCAACTGGACATCATGCATCAATCACGTGTCAATCACGTGGGAATCTCGGGGGAATCTCGTGGGAATCACGTGTCAATCACGTGGGAATAACGTGGGAATCACGTGTCAATCACTTGGGAATCACGTGGGAATCACGTGGAAAGCACGTGGGAAACACGTGTCAATCACTTGGGAATCACATGTGTATCACGTGATCATCACGTGGGAATCACGTGTAATTCACGTGGCAATCACGTGAGAATTACGTGGGAATCACGTGGGAATCAAGTGTCAATCACGTGGGAATCACGTGGGAAAAACTTGGGAATCACGTGTGAATCACCTGGGAATCACGAGGGAATCACGTGGGAATCATGTGGGAATCACGAGTGAATCACGGTCAATCACGTGGTAATCATGTGGGAATTACGTGGGAATCACGTGTGGATCACGTGACAATCATTTGGGAATCACGTCGGAATCATGTGTCAATCATGTGGGAATCACGTGGGAATCACGTGTCAATCACGTGGGAATCATGTGGGAATTACGTGTCAATCATGTGGGAATCACGTTGGAATCATCTGGGAATCACGTGGGAATGACGTGAAAATCATTAGGGAATGACGTGGGAATCACGTGTCAATCACGGGGGAATCACGTGTGAATCACGTGTGAATCACGTGTCAATCACGTGGGAATCACGTGGGAATCATGTGAGAATCACGTGGGAATCACCTGTCAATCATGTGGGAATCACGTGGGAATCACGTGTCAATCACGTGGGAATCATGGCGGAATCTCGTGCCAATCACGTGGGAATCACGTGGGAATCACGTGGGAATTACGTGGGAATCACGTGTCAATCACGTGGGAATCACGTGGGAATCACGTGACAATCATTTGGGAATCACGTGGGAATCAGGTGTCAATCACGTGGGAATCACGTGGGAATCACGTGGGAATCACGTGGGAATCACGTGTCAATCACGCGTCAATCACGTGGGAATCACGTGGGAATCTCGTGGGAATCCCGAGTCAATCACTTGGGAATCACGTGGGAATCACGTGGGAATCACGTATCATTCACGTGGGAATCACGTGGGAATCACGATTCAAACACGAGGGAGTCACGTGGGAATCACGTGGGAATCCCGTGGAAATCACGTGGGAATCACTTGTCAATCACGAGGGAATCTCGTGGGAATCACGTGTCAATCACGTGGGAATCACGTGGGAATCAAGTGGGAATCATGCTTCAATCTCGTGTGAATCACATGGGAGTCAAGTTGGAATAATGTGGGAATCACGTGGTAATCACGTGGGAATCAAGTGGTAATCACGTGTCAATCACGAGGGAATCATGAGGTAATCACGTTGGAATCACGAGTCAATCACTTGGGAATCACTTGGGAATCACGTAGGAATCACGTATCATTCACGTGGGAATCACGTATCAATCACGTGGGAATCACGTGGGAATCATGTGGGAATTACATGTCAATCACGTGGGAATCACGTGGGAATCACGTGTCAATCATGTGGGAATCACTTGGGAATCACATATCAATCACGTGGGAATCACGTGGGAATCACATTTAATCACGTGGAAATCACATGGGAATCTCGTGGGAATGACGTGTCAATCGCGTGGGCATCACGTGGGAATCATTTGGGAATCACGTGTCAATCACGTTGGAATCATATGGGAATCACGTGGGTATCACGTGGGAATAACGTGTCAATCACGTGGGAATCACGTGGGAATCACGTGGAAATCACGTGGAAATCACATGGGAATCTCGTGGGAATGACGTGTCAATCACGTGGGAATCACGAAGGAATCACATGTAAATCACGTGGGAATCACGTGGGAATCACGTGTCAATCACGTGGGAATCATGTGGGAATCACGTGGGAATGACGTGGGAATCACGTGACAATCATTTGGGAATCACCTGGAAATCACGTGTTAATCACGTGGGAATCACGTGGGAATCACGTAGGAATCACGTGGGAATCACGTGGGAATGTCGTGTCAATCATGTGGGAATCACGGGGGAATCACGTGGGAATCACGTGTCAATCACGTGGGTATCACGTGGGAATCAGGTGGGAATATCGTGTGAATCACGTGGGAATCACGTGTCATTCACATGGGAATTACGTGGGAATCACGTGGGAATCACGTGTCAATCACGTGGGAATCTCGTGGGAAACACGTGTCAATCACGTGGGAATAACGTGGGAATCACGTGTCAATCACTTGGGAATCATGTGGGAATCACGTGGAAAGCACGTGGAAAACACGTGTCAATCACTTGGGAATCACATGGGTATCACGTGATAATCACGTGGGAATCAAGTGTAATTCACGTGGCAATCACGTGAGAATTACGTGGGAATCACGTGGGAATCACATTTCAATCACATGGGAATCACGTGGGAATCATGCGTCAATCACGTGGGAATCACGTGGGAATCACGTGGGAATAACGGGGGAATCACGTGTCAATCACGTGGGAATCACGTGTCAATCACGTGGGAATCATGTGGGATTTACATGACAATCACGAATTAATCACGTGGGAATCACGTGGAAATCACATTAAATCACGTGGGCATCACGTGGGCATCACATGGGAATCATTTAGGAATCACGTGGGAATCACGTGTGAATCACGTTGGAATCATGCGTCCATCACGTGGGAATCACATGGGAGTCACGTGGGATTCACGTGGTAATCACGTTACAATCATGTGGGAATTACGTGTCAATCATGTGGGAATCACGTAGGAATCACGTGTCATTCATGTGGGAAACACGTGGGAATCACATGGGAATCACGTGGTAGTCACATCTCAATCACGTGTGAATCACGAGGGAATCACGTGTCAATCACGTGGGAATCACTTGGGAATCACAGGGTAATTACCTGTCATTCACGTGGGAATCATGTGGGCATCACGTGGGAATCATGTGGGAATCAGGTGTCAATCACGTAGGAATCACTTGGGAAACAAGTGGGAATCACGTGTCAATCACTTGGGAATCACGGGTCAATCATGTGGGAATCACGTGGAATCATGCATCAATAATGTGGGAATCACGTGGGAATCACGAGTCAATCACGTGTGAATCACGTGGGAATCACGGCTAATTCTCATGGATATCAAATGGGAATATCGTGTCAATCAAGTTGGAATCACGAAGGAATGACGTGTCAATCACGTGGGCGTCACGTGGGAATCGTTTGGGAATCACGTGGGAATCACGTGGGAATCACGAGGGAATGAGGTGTCAATCACGTGGGAATCACGTGGGAATCATGTGGGAATCACGTGTCAATCACGTAGGAATCACGTATCAAACACGTGGGAATCACTTGGGAATCACGTGCCAATCACGAGTCAATCACGTGGGAATCACGTGGGAATCACGTGTCAATCACGTGGGAGTCACGTGGATATCACGTGGGAATCCCGTGGAAATCACGGGGGAATCACGTGTCAATCACGAGGGAATGACGTGGGAATCACGTGGGAATCACGTGTAAATCACGTGGGAATCAAGTGGGAATCACGTGTAAATCACGTGGGAATCACGTGGGAATCACGTGTCAATCATGTGTCAATCACGTGGTAATCACGTGGGAATCACGTGGGATCACGTGGGAATCACGTGACAATCATTTGTGAATCACGTGGTAATCACGTGTAAATCACGTGGGAATCACGTGGGAATCACAAGGAAATCACGTGTCATTCACGTGGGAATCACGTGTCAATCACGATGGAATCACTTGGGAATCACGTGTCAATCACGGGGGAATCACGGGGTAATCACGTGTAAATCACGTGGGAATCACAAGGAAATCACGTGTCAATCACAAGGAAATCACGTGTCAATCACGTGGGAAACACGTGTCAATCACTTGGGAATCACGTGGGAATCACGTGTCAATCACGTGTGAATCACGTGTGAATCACGTGTGAATCACGTGTCAATCACGTGGGAATCACGTGGGAATCATGTGGGAATCACCTGGGAATCACGTGTCAATCATGTGGGAATCACGTGGGAATCAAGTGTCAATCACGTGGGAATCACGTGGGAATCACGTCGGAATCTCGTGCCAATCACGTGGGAATCACGTGGGAATCACGTGGGAATCACGTGGAAATCACGTGGGAATTACGTGGGAATCACGTGTCAATCACGTGAGAATCACGTGGGAATCACGTGGGAATCACGTGGCAATCATTTGGGAATCACGAGGGAATCAGGTGTCAATCACGTGGGAATCACGTGGGAATCACGTGGGAATCACGTGTCAATCACGTGGGAATCACGTGGGAATCACGTGGGAATCCCGAGTCAATCACGGGGGAATCACGTGGGAATCACGTGGGAATCACGTGGGTATCCCGAGTCAATCAAGGGTGAATCACGTGGGAATCACGTGGGAATCACGTGTCAATCACGTGGGAATCTCGTGGGAATCACGTGTCAATCACGTGGGAATAACGTGGGAATCACCTGTCAATCACTTGGGAATCATGTGGGAATCACGTGGAAAGCACGTGGAAAACACGTGTCAATCACTTGGGAATCACATGGGTATCACGTGATAATCACGTGGGAATCAAGTGTAATTCACGTGACAATCACGTGAGAATTATGTGGGAATCACGTGGGAATCACGTTTCAATCACATGGGAATCACGAGGGAATCATGCGTCAATCACGTGGGAATCACGTGGGAATCACGTGGGAATCACGTGTCAATCACGTGGGAATCACGTGGGAATTACGTGGGAATCACGTGTCAATCAGGAGGGAATCACGTGGGAATCACGTGGGAATCACGTGTCAATCACGTGGGAATCAAGTGGGAATAACGTGGGTATCACGTGTCAATGAGGTGGGAATCAAATGGGAATCACGTGGGAATCACGTGTCAATCACGTGGGAATCATGTGGGAATTACGTGACAATCACGAGTTAATCACGTGGGAATCACGTGGAAATCACATTAAATCACGTGGGTATCACGTGGGCATCACATGTGAATCATTTAGGAATGACGTGGGAATCACGTGTGAATCACGTTGGAATCATGCGTCAATCACGTGGGAGTCACATGGGAGTCACGTGGGATTAACGTGGTAATCACGTTACAATCATGAGGGAATTACGTGTCAATCATGTGGGAATCACGTAGGAATCACGTGTCATTCATGTGGGAAACACGTGGGAATCACATGGGAATCACGTGGTAGTCACATCTCAATCACGTGTGAATCACGAGGGAATCACGTGTCAGTCATGTGGGAATCACTTGGGAATCACAGGGTAATCACCTGTCATTCACGTGGGAATCATGTGGGCATCACGTGGGAATCATGTGGGAATCAGGTGTCAATCACGTTGGAATCACTTGGGAAACAAGTGGGAATCACGTGTCAATCACTTGGGAATCACGGGACAATCATGTGGGAATCACGTGGAATCATGCATCAATAATGTGGAATCACGTGGGAATCACGTGGGAATCACGTGGGAATCACGTGGGAATCACGAGTCAATCACGTGGGAATCACGTGGGAATCACGGCTAATTCACATGGATATCAAATGGGAATCTCGTGTCAATTAGTTGGAATCACGTAGGAATGACGTGTCAATCACGTGGGCGTCACGTGGGAATCGTTTGGGAATCACGTGGGAATCACGTGGGAATCACCAGGGAATGAGGTGTCAATCACGTGGGAATCACGTGGGAATCATGTGGGAATGACGTGTCAATCCCATGGGTATCACATGGGAATCACGTGGGAATCATGTGGGAATCACGTGTCAATCACGTAAGAATCACGTATCAATCACATGGGAATCACTTGGGAATCACGTGCCAATCACGTGTCAATCTCGTGGGAATCACGTGTCAATCACGTGGGAGTTACGTGGATATCACGTGGGAATCCCGTGGAAATCACGGGGGAATCACGTGTCAATCACGAGGGAATCACGTGGGAATCACGTGGGAATCACGTAGGAATCAAGTGGGAATCACGTGTAAATCACGTGGGAATCACGTGGGAATCACGTGTCAATCATGTGTCAATCACGTGGTAATCACGTGGGAATCACGTGGGATCACGTGGGAATCACGTTACAATCATTTGTGAATCACGTGGTAATCACGTGTAAATCACGTGGGAATCACGTGGGAATCACAAGGAAATCACGTGTCATTCACGTGGGAATCACGTGTCAATCACGATGGAATCACTTGGGAATCACGTGTCAATCACGGGGGAATCACATGGTAATCACGTGTAAATCACGTGGGAATCACGTGGGAATCACAAGGAAATCACGTGTCAATCACAAGGAAATCACGTGTCAATCACGTGGGAAACACGTGTCAATCACTTGGGAATCACGTGGGAATCACGTGTCAATCACGGGGGAATCACGTGTGAATCACGTGGGAATCACGTGTCAATCATGTGGGAATCACGTGGGAATCACGTGTCAATCACGTGGGAATCACGTGGGAATCACGTCGGAATCTCGTGCCAGTCACGTGGGAATCACGTGGGAATCACGTGGGAATCACGTGGGAATCACGTGGGAATTACGTGGGAATCACGTGTCAATCACGTGGGAATCACGTGGGAAACACGTGGGAATCACGTGACAATCATTTGGGAATCACGTGGGAATCAGGTGTCAATCACGTGGGAATCACGTGGGAATCACGTGGGAATCACGTGTCAATCACGTGTCAATCACGTGGGAATCACGTGGGAATCAAGTGGGAATCCCGAGTCAATAACGGGGGAATCACGTGGGAATCACGTGGGAATCACGTGTCATTCACGTGTGAATCACGTGGGAATCACGAGTCAATCACGAGGGAGTCACGTGGGAATCACGTGGGAATCCCGTGAAAATCACGTGGGAATCACTTGTCAATCACGAGTGAATCACCTGGGAATCACGTGTCAATCACGTGTCAATAACGTGGGAATCAAGTGGAAATCATGCATCAATCACGTGTCAATCACGTGGGAATCTCGGGGGAATCTCGTGGGAATCACGTGTCAATCACGTGGGAATAACGTGGGAATCACGTTTCAATCACTTGGGAATCACGTGGGAATCACGTGGAAAGCACGTGGGAAACACGTGTCAATCACTTGGGAATCACATGTGTATCACGTGATAATCACGTGGGAATCACGTGTAATTCACGTGGCAATCACGTGAGAATTACGTGGGAATCACGTGGGAATGAAGTGTCAATCACGTGGGAATCACGTGGGAAAAACTTGGGAATCACGTGTCAATCACGTGGGAATCACGAGGGAATCACGTGGGAATCATGTGGGAATCACGAGGGAATCACGTGTCAATCACGTGGGAATCATGTGGGAATTACGTGGGAATCACGTGTGGATCACGTGACAAACATTTGGGAATCACGTCGGAATCACGTGTTAATCAGGTGGGAATCACGTGGGAATCACGTGGGAATCATGTGGGAATTACGTGGGAATCACGTGTGGATCACGTGGGAATCATTTAGGAATCACGTTGCAATCACGTGTGAATCACGTTGGAATCATGCGTCAATCACGTGGGAATCACATGGGAGTCACGTGGGATTCACGTGGTAATCACGTGGCAATCATGTGGGAATTACGTGTCAATCACGTGGGAATCACGTAAGAATCACGTGTCATTCATGTGGGAATAACGTGGGATTCACATGGGAATCACGTGGTAATCACATCTCATTCACGTGTGAATCACCAGGGAATCACATGGTAATCACGTGTCATTCACGTGGGAATCACGTGGGCATCACGTGGGAATGATGTGGGAATCAGGTGTCAATCACGTGGGAATCACAAGGGAAACATGTGGGAATCATGTGTCAATCACTTGGGAATCACGTGTGAGTCACGTGGGAATCACATGGGAATCACGTGTCAATCATGTGGGAATCACGTGGAATCATGCATCAATAATGTGGGAATCATGTGGGAATCACGTGGGAATCACGTGGGAATCACGAGTCAATCACGTGGGAATCACGTGGTAATCACGTCTAATTCACGTGGATATCAAATGGGAATCTCGTGTCAATCAAGTTGGAATCACGTAGGAATGACGTGCCAATCACGTGGGCGTCACGTGGGAATCGTTTGGGAATCACGTGGGAATCACGTGGGAATCACGAGGGAATGAGGTGTCAATCACGTGGGAATCACGTGGGAATCATGTGGGAATGACGTGTCAATCCCATGGGTATCACATGGGAATCACGTGGGAATGACGTGTCAATCCCATGGGTATCACATGGGAATCACGTGGGAATCATGTGGGAATCACGTGTCATTCACGTAGGAATCACGTATCAATCACGTGGGAATCACTTGGGAATCACGTGCCAATCACGAGTCAATCACTTGGGAATCACGTGTCAATCACGTGGGAGTCACGTGGATATCACGTGGGAATCCCGTGGAAATCACGGGGGAATAACGTGTCAATCACGAGGGAATGACGTGGGAATCACGTGGGAATCACTTGTAAATCACGTGGGAATCAAGTGGGAATCACGTGTAAATCACGTGGGAATCACGTGTCAATCATGTGTCAATCACGTGGTAATCACGTGGGAATCACGTGGGATCACGTGGGAATCACGTGACAATCATTTGTGAATCACGTGGTAATCACGTGTAAATCACGTGGGAATCACGTGGGAATCACAAGGAAATCACTTTTCATTCACGTGGGAATCACGTGTCAATCACGTTGGAATCAATTGGGAATCACGTGTCAATCACGGGGGAATCACGTGGTAATCACGTGTAAATGACGTGGGAATCACGTGGGAATCACAAGGAAATCACGTGTCAATCACAAGGAAATCACGTGTCAATCACGTGGGAAACACGTGTCAATCACTTGGGAATCACGTGGGAATCACGTGTCATTCACGGGGGAATCACGTGTGAATCACGTGTGAATCACGTGTCAATCACGTGGGAATCACGTGGGAATCATGTGGGAATCACGTGGGAATCACGTGTCAATCATGTGGGAATCACCTGGGAATCACGTGTCAATCACGTGGGAATCACGTGGGAATCACGTCGGAATCTCGTGCCAATCACGTGGGAATCTCGTGGGAATCACGTTTCAATCACTTGGGAATCACGAGGGAATCACGTGGGAATCACGTGGGAATCACGTAGGAATCAAGTGGGAATCACGTGTAAATCACGTGGGAATCACGTGGGAATCACGTGTCAATCATGTGTCAATCACGTGGTAATCACGTGGGAATCACGTGGGATCACGTGGGAATCACGTTACAATCATTTGTGAATCACGTGGTAATCACGTGTAAATCACGTGGGAATCACGTGGGAATCACAAGGAAATCACGTGTCATTCACGTGGGAATCACGTGTCAATCACGATGGAATCACTTGGGAATCACGTGTCAATCACGGGGGAATCACATGGTAATCACGTGTAAATCACGTGGGAATCACGTGGGAATCACAAGGAAATCACGTGTCAATCACAAGGAAATCACGTGTCAATCACGTGGGAAACACGTGTCAATCACTTGGGAATCACGTGGGAATCACGTGTCAATCACGGGGGAATCACGTGTGAATCACGTGGGAATCACGTGTCAATCATGTGGGAATCACGTGGGAATCACGTGTCAATCACGTGGGAATCACGTGGGAATCACGTCGGAATCTCGTGCCAGTCACGTGGGAATCACGTGGGAATCACGTGGGAATCACGTGGGAATCACGTGGGAATTACGTGGGAATCACGTGTCAATCACGTGGGAATCACGTGGGAAACACGTGGGAATCACGTGACAATCATTTGGGAATCACGTGGGAATCAGGTGTCAATCACGTGGGAATCACGTGGGAATCACGTGGGAATCACGTGTCAATCACGTGTCAATCACGTGGGAATCACGTGGGAATCAAGTGGGAATCCCGAGTCAATAACGGGGGAATCACGTGGGAATCACGTGGGAATCACGTGTCATTCACGTGTGAATCACGTGGGAATCACGAGTCAATCACGAGGGAGTCACGTGGGAATCACGTGGGAATCCCGTGGAAATCACGTGGGAATCACTTGTCAATCACGAGTGAATCACCTGGGAATCACGTGTCAATCACGTGTCAATAACGTGGGAATCAAGTGGAAATCATGCATCAATCACGTGTCAATCACGTGGGAATCTCGGGGGAATCTCGTGGGAATCACGTGTCAATCACGTGGGAATAACGTGGGAATCACGTTTCAATCACTTGGTAATCACGTGGGAATCACGTGGAAAGCACGTGGGAAACACGTGTCAATCACTTGGGAATCACATGTGTATCACGTGATAATCACGTGGGAATCACGTGTAATTCACGTGGCAATCACGTGAGAATTACGTGGGAATCACGTGGGAATGAAGTGTCAATCACGTGGGAATCACGTGGGAAAAACTTGGGAATCACGTGTCAATCACGTGGGAATCACGAGGGAATCACGTGGGAATCATGTGGGAATCACGAGGGAATCACGTGTCAATCACGTGGGAATCATGTGGGAATTACGTGGGAATCACGTGTGGATCACGTGACAAACATTTGGGAATCACGTCGGAATCACGTGTTAATCAGGTGGGAATCACGTGGGAATCACGTGGGAATCATGTGGGAATTACGTGGGAATCACGTGTGGATCACGTGGGAATCATTTAGGAATCACGTTGCAATCACGTGTGAATCACGTTGGAATCATGCGTCAATCACGTGGGAATCACATGGGAGTCACGTGGGATTCACGTGGTAATCACGTGGCAATCATGTGGGAATTACGTGTCAATCACGTGGGAATCACGTAAGAATCACGTGTCATTCATGTGGGAATAACGTGGGATTCACATGGGAATCACGTGGTAATCACATCTCATTCACGTGTGAATCACCAGGGAATCACATGGTAATCACGTGTCATTCACGTGGGAATCACGTGGGCATCACGTGGGAATGATGTGGGAATCAGGTGTCAATCACGTGGGAATCACAAGGGAAACATGTGGGAATCACGTGTCAATCACTTGGGAATCACGTGTGAGTCACGTGGGAATCACATGGGAATCACGTGTCAATCATGTGGGAATCACGTGGAATCATGCATCAATAATGTGGGAATCATGTGGGAATCACGTGGGAATCACGTGGGAATCACGAGTCAATCACGTGGGAATCACGTGGTAATCACGTCTAATTCACGTGGATATCAAATGGGAATCTCGTGTCAATCAAGTTGGAATCACGTAGGAATGACGTGCCAATCACGTGGGCGTCACGTGGGAATCGTTTGGGAATCACGTGGGAATCACGTGGGAATCACGAGGGAATGAGGTGTCAATCACGTGGGAATCACGTGGGAATCATGTGGGAATGACGTGTCAATCCCATGGGTATCACATGGGAATCACGTGGGAATGACGTGTCAATCCCATGGGTATCACATGGGAATCACGTGGGAATCATGTGGGAATCACGTGTCATTCACGTAGGAATCACGTATCAATCACGTGGGAATCACTTGGGAATCACGTGCCAATCACGAGTCAATCACTTGGGAATCACGTGTCAATCACGTGGGAGTCACGTGGATATCACGTGGGAATCCCGTGGAAATCACGGGGGAATAACGTGTCAATCACGAGGGAATGACGTGGGAATCACGTGGGAATCACGTGTAAATCACGTGGGAATCAAGTGGGAATCACGTGTAAATCACGTCTGAATCACGTGTCAATCATGTGTCAATCACGTGGTAATCACGTGGGAATCACGTGGGATCACGTGGGAATCACGTGACAATCATTTGTGAATCACGTGGTAATCACGTGTAAATCACGTGGGAATCACGTGGGAATCACAAGGAAATCACTTTTCATTCACGTGGGAATCACGTGTCAATCACGTTGGAATCAATTGGGAATCACGTGTCAATCACGGGGGAATCACGTGGTAATCACGTGTAAATGACGTGGGAATCACGTGGGAATCACAAGGAAATCACGTGTCAATCACAAGGAAATCACGTGTCAATCACGTGGGAAACACGTGTCAATCACTTGGGAATCACGTGGGAATCACGTGTCATTCACGGGGGAATCACGTGTGAATCACGTGTGAATCACGTGTCAATCACGTGGGAATCACGTGGGAATCATGTGGGAATCACGTGGAAATCACGTGTCAATCATGTGGGAATCACCTGGGAATCACGTGTCAATCACGTGGGAATCACGTGGGAATCACGTCGGAATCTCGTGCCAATCACGTGGGAATCTCGTGCCAATCACGTGGGAATCACGTGGGAATCACTTGGGAATCACGTGGGAATCACGTGTCATTCACGGGGGAATCACGTGTGAATCACGTGTGAATCACGTGTCAATCACGTGGGAATCACGTGGGAATCAAGTGTAATTCACGTGGCAATCACGTGAGAATTACATGGGAATCACGTGGGAATCACGTTTCAATCACATGGGAATCACGTGGGAATCATGCCTCAATCACGTGGGAATCACGTGGGAATCACGTGGGAATCACGTGTCAATCACGTGGGAATCACGTGGGAATAACGTGGGAATCATGTGTCAATCAGGAGGGAATCACGTGGGAATCACGTGGGAATCACGTGTCAATCACGTGGGAATCAAGTGGGAATAACGTGGGTATCAAGTGTCAATGAGGTGGGAATCAAATGGGAATCACGTGGGAATCACGTGTCAATCATGTGGGAATCATGTGGGAATTACGTGACAATCACGAGTTAGTCACGTGGGAATCACGTGGAAATCACATTAAATCACGTGGGCATCACGTGGGCATCACATGGGAATCATTTAGGAATCACGTGGGAATCACGTGTGAATCAGGTTGGAATCATGCGTCAATCACGTGGGAATCACATGGGAGTCACGTGGGATTCACGTGGTAATCACGTTACAATCATGTGGGAATTACGTGTCAATCATGTGGGAATCACGTAGGAATCACATGTCATTCATGTGGGAAACACGTGGGAAACACATGGGAATCACGTGGTAGTCACATCTCAATCACGTGTGAATCACGAGGGAATCACGTGTCAATCACGTGGGAATCACCTGGGAATCACAGGGTAATCACCTGTCAATCACGTGGGAATCATGTGGGCATCACGTGGGAATCATGTGGGAATCAGGTGTCAATCACGTGGGAATCACTTGGGAAACAAGTGGGAATCACGTGTCAATCACTTGGGAATCACGGGTCAATCATGTGGGAATCACGTGGAATCATGCATCAATAATGTGGGAATCACGTGGGAATCATGTGGGAATCACGTGGGAATCACGTGGGAATCACGTGTCAATCACGTGGGAATCACGTGGGAATCACGGCTAATTCACATGGATATCAAATGGGAATCTCGTGTCAATCAAGTTGGAATCACGTAGGAATGACGTGTCAATCACGTGGGCGTCACATGGGAATCGTTTGGGAATCACGTGGGAATCACGTGGGAATCATGTGGGAATGACGTGTCAATCCCATGGGTATCACATGGGAATCACGTGGGAATCATGTGGGAATCACGTGTCAATCACGTAGGAATCACGTATCAATCACGTGGGAATCACTTGGGAATCACGTGCCAATCACGTGTCAATCAAGTGGGAATCACTTGGGAATCACGTGCCAATCACGTGTCAATCACGTGGGAATCACGTGGGAATCACATGTCAGTCACGTGGGAGTCACGTGGATATCACGTGGGAATCCCGTGGAAATCACGGGGGAATCACGTGTCAATCACGAGGGAATCACGTGGGAATCACGTGGGAATCACGTGTCAATCACGTGGGAATCAAGTGGGAATCACGTGTAAATCACGTGGGAATCACGTGGGAATCACGTGTCAATCATGTGTCAATCACGTGGTAATCACGTGGGAATCAGGTGGGATCACGTGGGAATCACGTGACAATCATTTGTGAATCATGTGGTAATCACGTGGGAATCACGTGGGAATCACAAGGAAATCACGTGTCATTCACGTGGGAATCACGTGTCAATCACGATGGAATCACTTGGGAATCACGTGTCAATCACGGGGGAATCACATGGTAATCACGTGTAAATCACGTGGGAATCACGTGGGAATCACAAGGAAATCACGTGTCAATCACAAGGAAATCACGTGTCAATCTTGTGGGATACACGTGTCAATCACTTGGGGATCACGTGGGAATCACGTGTTAATCACGGGGGAATCACGTGTGAATCACGTGTGAATCACGTGTCAGTCACGTGGGAATCACGTGGGAATCATGTGGGAATCACGTGGGAATCACGTATCAATCATGTGGGAATCACGTGGGAATCACGTGTCAATCACGTGGGAATCACGTGGGAACAACGTCGGAATCTCGTGCCAATCACGTGGGAATCACGTGGGAATCACGTGGGAATCACGTGGGAATTACGTGGGAATCACGTGTCAATCACGTGGGAATCACGTGGGAATCACGTGGGAATCACATAACAATCATTTGGGAAGCACGTGGGAATCACGTGTCAATCACGTGGGAATCACGTGGGAATCACGTGGGAATCACGTGTCAATCACGTGTCAATCACGTGGGAATCACGTGGGAATCACGTGGGAATCCCGAGTCAATCACGGGGGAATCACGTGGGAATCACGTGGGAATCACGTGTCATTCACGTGGGAATCACGTGGGAATCACGAGTCAATCACGAGGGAGTCACGTGGGAATCACGTGTCAATCACGTGGGAATCAAGTGGAAATCATGCATCAATCACGTGTCAATCACGTGGGAATCTCGGGGGAATCTCGTGGGAATCACGTGTCAATCACGTGGGAATAACGTGGGAATCACGTTTCAATCACTTGGGAATCACGTGGGAATCACGTGGAACGCACGTGGGAAACACGTGTCAATCACTTGGGAATCACATGTGTATCACGTGATAATCACGTGGGAATCACGTGTAATTCACGTGGCAATCACGTGAGAATTACGTGGGAATCACGTGGGAATCAAGTGTCAATCACGTGGGAATCACGTGGAAAAAATTTGGGAATCACGTGTCAATCACGTGGGAATCACGAGGGAATCACGTGGGAATCATGTGGGAATCACCAGGGAATCACGTGTCAATCACGTGGGAATCATGTGGGAATTACGTGGGAATCACGTGTGGATCACGTGAAAATCATTTGGGAATCACGTCGGATCACGTGTCAATCACGTGGGAATCACGTGGGAATCACGTGTCAATCACGTGGGAATCATGTGGGAATTACGTGGGAATCACGTGTGGATCACGTGGGAATCATTTATGAATCACGTTGGAATCACATGTGAATCACGTTGGAATCATGCGTCAATCACGTGGGAATCACATGGGAGTCACGTGGGATTCAAGTGGTACTCACGTGGCAATCATGTGGGAATTACGTGTCAATCACGTGGGAATCACGTAGGAATCACGTGTCATTCATGTGGGAATAATGTGGGAATCACATGGGAATCACGTGGTAATCACATCTCATTCACGTGTGAATCACCAGGGAATCACATGGTAATCACGTGTCATTCACGTGGGAATCACGTGGGCATCACGTGGGAATCATGTGGGAATCAGGTGTCAATCACGTGGGAATCACAAGGGAAACAGGTGGGAATCACGTGTCAATCACTTGGGAATCACGTGTGAGTCACGTGGGAATCACATGGGAATCACGTGTCAATCATGTGGGAATCACGTGGAATCATGCATCAATAATGTGGGAATCATGTGGGAATCACGAGTCAATCACGTGGGAATCACGTGGGAATCACGTCTAATTCACGTGGATATCAAAAAGGAATCTCGCGTCAATCAAGTTGGAATCACGTGGGAATGACGTGTCAATCACGTGGGCATAACGTGGGAATCGTTTGGTAATCACGTTGGAACCACGTGAAATCACGTGGAAATGAAGTGTCAATCACATGGGAATCACGTGGGAATCACGGGGGAATCACGTGTCAATCCCATCCGTATCACGTGGGAATCACGTGGGAATCATGTGGGAATCACGTGTCAATCACGTAGGAATCACGTGTCAATCACGTGGGAATCACGTGGGAATCACGTATCAATCACGTGGGAAACACGTGGGAATCACGTGGGAATCACGTGTGGATCACGTGACAATCATTTGGGAATCACGTGGGAATCACGTGTCAATCACGTGGGAATCACGTGGGAATCACGTGTCAATCACGTGGGAGTCACGTGGATATCACGTGGGAATCCCGTGGAAATCTCGGTGGAATCACGTGTCAATCACGAGGGAATCACGTGGGAATCACGTGTCAATCACATGGGAAACACGTGTCAATCACGTGGGAATCACATGGGATTCACGTGGGAATCACGTGTTAATCACGTGTAAATCACGTGGGAATCACGTGGGAATCACGTGTCAATCACGTGGGAATCACGTGGGAATCACGAGTCAATCACGTGGGAGTCACGTGGATATCACGTGGGAATCCCGTGGAAATCACGGGGGAATCACGTGTCAATCACGAGGGAATCACGTGGGAATCACGTGTCAATCACGGGGGAAACACGTGTCAATCACGTGGGAATCACGTGGGAATCACGTGGGAATCACGTGTGAATCACGTGTCAATCACGTGGGAATCACGTGGGAATCACGTGTCAATCACGTGGGAATCTCGTGGAAATGAAGTGTCAATCAAGGGGGAATCACTTGTCAATCACGAGGGAATCACGTGGGAATCACGTGTCAATCACGTGGGAAACACGTGTCAATCACGTGGGAATCACGTGGGAATCACGTGGGATCACGTGGGAACCACGTGACAATCATTTGGGAATCACGTGGTAATCACGTGTAAATCACGTGGGAATCACGTGGGAATCACGAGGAAATCACGTGTCAATCACGTGGGAATCACGTGTCAATCACGTGGGAATCACATGGGAATCACGTGTCAATCATGATGGAATCACTTGGGAATCACGTGTCAATCACGTGGGAATCACGTGTGAATCACGTGAGAATCTCGTGGGCCTCACGTGTCAATCACGTGGGTATCACGTGGGAATCACGTAGGAATCACGTGTCAATCACGTAGGAATCACGTCGGAGTCACGTGGGAATCACGTGGGAATCACGTGTCAATCACATAGGAATCACGTCCTAATCACATGTCAATCACGTGGGAATGACGTCGGAGTCATGTGGGAATCACGTGTCAATCGCCTGGGAATCACGTGTCAATCACGTGGGAATCACGCCTCAATCACGTGGGAATCACGTGGGATTCACGTGTCAATCACGTGGAAATCACGAGGGAGTCACGTGGGAATCACGTGGGAATCACGTGTTAATCATGTGGAAATCACGTGGCAAACACTTGGGATTCACGTGGGAATCACATTTGAATCACGTGTCAATCACGTGGGAATCACGTGGGAATCACGTGGGAATTACGTGGAAATCACCTGTCAATCACGTGGGAATCACGTTGGAATCACCTGCGAATCACGTGGGAATGACGTGAAAATCATTAGGGAATCACGTGGGAATCACGTGTCAATCACGGGGGAATCACGTGTGAATCACGTGTCAATCACGGGGGAATCACGAGGAAATCACGTGTCAATCACGTGGGAATCACGTGTCAATCACGTGGGAATCACATGGGAATCACGTGTCAATCACGATGGAATCACTTGGGAATCACGTGTCAATCAGGTGGGAATTACATGTGAATCACGTGAGAATCTCGTGGGCCTCACGTGTCAATCACGTGGGTATCACGTGGGAATCACGTAGGAATCACGTGTCAATCACGTAGGAATCACGTCCTAATCACATGTCAATCACGTGGGAATCACGTCGGAGTCACGTGGGAATCACGTGGGAATCACGTGTCAATCACATAGGAATCACGTCCTAATCACATGTCAATCACGTGGGAATCACGTCGGAGTCATGTGGGAATCACGTGTCAATCGCCTGGGAATCACGTGTCAATCACGTGGGAATCACGCCTCAATCACGTGGGAATCACGTGGAATTCACGTGTCAATCACGGGGAAATCACGAGGGAGTCACGTGGGAATCACGTGGGAATCACGTGTTAATCACGTGGAAATCAGGTGGCAAACACTTGGGATTCACGTGGGAATCACATTTGAATCACGTTGCAATCACGTGGGAATCACGTGGGAATCACGTGGGCATCACGTGGAAATCACCTGTCAATCATGTGGGAATCACGTGGGAATCACGTGTCAATCACGTGGGAATCACGGCGGAATCTCGTGCCAATCACGTGGGAATCACGTGGGAATCACGTGTCAATCACGGGGGAATCACGTGTGAATCACGTGTCAATCACGTGGGAATCACATGGGAATCATGTGGGAATCACGTGGGAATCACCTGTCAATCATGTGGGAATCACGTGGGAATCACGTGTCAATCACGTGGGAATCACGGCGGAATCTCGTGCCAATCACGTGGGAATCACGTGGGAATCACGTGGGAATCACGTGGGAATTACGTGGGAATCACGTGTCAATCACGTGGGAATCACGTGGGAATCACGTGACAATCATTTGGGAATCACGTGGGAATCAGGTGTCAATCACGTGGGAATCACTTGGGAATCACGTGGGAATCACGTGGCAATTACATGTCAATCACGTGGAAATCACGTGTCAATCACGTGGGAAGCACGTGGGAAGCACGTGGGAATCCCTTGTCAATCACGTGGAAATCACATGGGAATCGCGTGAGAATCACGTGGGAATCATGTGTCAATCACGTGGGAATCACGGGGGAATCACGTGTCAACCACGTGGGAATCACGTGGGAATCACGTGGGAATCACGTGTCAATCACTTGGGAATCACATGGGAATCACGTGAGAATCACGTGGGAATCAAGTGTCAATCACGGGGGAATCACGTGGGAATCACGTGAGAATCTCGTGTCATTCACGTGGGAATCACGTGTCAATCACGTTGGATTCACGTGGGAATCACGTGGGTGTTATCGGTTAATCACGTGGAAACACGTGGGAATCACTTGGGAATCACGTGTCAATCACATGGGAATCACGTGGGAATCACGTGTCAATCACGTGGGAATCATTTGGGAATCACGTATCAATCACTTGGGAATCACGTGGGAATCACGTGGGAATCACGTAGGAATCACATGGGAATCACGTGGGAATCACGTGTCAATCACTTTGGAATCACATGGGAATCACGTGAGAATCACGTGTCAATCACGTGGGATTCACGTGGGAATCACGTGAGAATCTCGTGTCATTCACGTGGGAATCACGTGTCAATCACGTTGGATTCACGTGGGAATCACGTGGGTGTCATGGGTCAATCACGTGGAAACACGTGGAAATCAAGTGGGAATCACGTGTCAATCACATGGGAATCACGTGTCAATCACGTGGGAATCACTTGGGAATCACGTATCAATCACTTGGGAATCACGTGGGAATCATGTGGGAATCACGTGTCAATCATGTGAATCAGGTGGAAATCACATTTAATCAAGTGGAAATCACGTGGGAATCTCGTGTCAATCAAGTTGGAATCACGTGGGAATGACGTGTCAATCACGTGGGCATCACGTGGGAATCATTTGGAAATCACGTGTCAATCACGTTGGAATCACATGGGAATCACGTGGGAATCACGTGGGAATCACGTGGGAATCACGTGTCAATCACGTGGGAATCATGTGGGAATCACGTGGGTATCACGTGTCAATCATGTGGGAGTCCGTAGGAGTCACGTGGGAATCACATGGGAATCACGTGGTAATCACGTGGGAATCACGTTTGAATCACATGTCAATATCGTGGGAATAATGTGGGAATCACGTGTCAACCATGATGGAATTACGTGTGAATGACGTGGGAATCACGTGTCAATCACGTGGAAATCATGTGGGAATCAAGAGGTAATCACGCCTCAATCACGTGGGAATCACGTGGGAGTTACGTGGGAATCACATGGGAATCACGTGGGGATCACGTGGGAATCACGTGGGAATCACGTGTCAATCACGTGGGAATCACGTGGGAATCACGTGGGTATCACGTGTCAATCATGTGGGAGTCCGTAGGAGTCACGTGGGAATCACATGGGAATCACGTGGTAATCACGTGGGAATCACGTTGGAATCACGTGTCAATCACGTGAATCAGGTGGAAATCACATTTAATCACGTGGAAATCACGTGGGAATCTCGTGTCAATCAAGTTGGAATCACGTGGGAATGACGTGTCAATCACGTGGGCATCACGTGGGAATCATTTGGAAATCACGTGTCAATCACGTTGGAATCACATGGGAATCACGTGTGAATCACGTGGGAATCACGTGGGAATCACGTGTC
Source organism: Muntiacus reevesi (assembly GCF_963930625.1). Classification (NCBI taxonomy): domain Eukaryota; kingdom Metazoa; phylum Chordata; class Mammalia; order Artiodactyla; family Cervidae; genus Muntiacus; species Muntiacus reevesi. Next base: position 975,837 of record NW_027078022.1, on the reverse strand, counting down.
AATCACGTGGGAATCACGTGGGAATCACGTGGGTATCACGTGTCAATCATGTGGGAGTCCGTAGGAGTCACGTGGGAATCACATGGGAATCACGTGGTAATCACGTGGGAATCACGTTGGAATCACATGTCAATATCGTGGGAATCCTGTGGGAATCACGTGTCAATCATGATGGAATTACGTGTCAATAACGTGGGAATCACGTGTCAATCACGTGGGAATCATGTGGGAATCAAGAGGTAATCACGCCTCAATCACGTGGGAATCACGTGGGAGTTATGTGGGAATCACATGGGAATCACGTGGTAATCACGTGGGAATCACGTTGGAATCACATGTCAATATCGTGGGAATCATGTGGGAATCACGTGTCAATCATGATGGAATTATGTGTGAATAACGTGGGAATCACGTGTCAATCACGTGGGAATCATGTGGGAATCAGGTGTCAATCACGTGGGCATCACGTGGGAATCATTTGGGAATCACGTGGGAATCACGTGGGAGTCACGTGGTAATCACGTGGGAATCACGTTGGAATCACATGTCAATATCGTGGGAATCATGTGGGAATCACGTGTCAATCATGATGGAATTACGTGTGAATAACATGGGAATAACGTGTCAATCAAGTGGGAATCACGTGGCAGTCACGTGTCAATCACGTGGGAATCATTTGGGAATCACGTGGGAATCACGTGGGAATCACGTGTCAATCACGTGGGAATCACGTGGCAATCACGTGTGAATGACATGTCAATCCCGTGAGAATCATGTTGGATTAAGGTGGGAATCACATGTCAATCACCTGGGAATCACGTGGGATTCACGTGGGAATCACGTGTCAATCACGTGTCAATCATGTGAGAATCAAGTTGCAATCACCTGGAAAATACGTGTCAATCACGTGGGAATCACGTGGGAATCACGTGTCAATCACTTTGGAATCACGTGGGAATCATATGGGAATCACGTGTCAAGCACGTGGGAATCACATGTCAATTACGTGGGAATCACATTGGAGTCACGTGGGAATCATGTGGGAATCACGTGTAAATCACGTGGGAATCACGTGTGAATCACGTGTCAATCCCGTGGGAATCACGTGGGAATCACGTGGGAATCATGCGTCAATCACGTGGGAATCACATGGCAGTCACGTGGTAATAACATGGGAATCACGTGGTAATCACGTAGGAATCATGTGGGAATAACGTGTCAATCACGTGGGAATCATATGGTAATCACTTGTCAATCACGAGGGAATCAGGTAGGAATCACGTGTCAATCACGTGGGCATCACATGCGTATCACACGGGAATCATTTGGGAATCACTTTTCAATCACGTTGGAATCACGTGGGAATCAATTTTGAATCACGTGGGAATCACGTGTCAATCACGTGGGAATCACGTGGGAATCACGTGTGTTCACGTGGGAATCACGTGACAATTATTTGGGAATCACGTGGGAATCACGTGTCAATCACGTGGGAATCACGTGGGAATCACGAGGAAATCACGTAGGAATCACACGGGAATCACGTGTCAATCACGATGGAATCACGTGGCACTCACGTTTCATTCACGTGGGAATCACATGTGAATCACGTGAGAATCTCGAGGACCTCACGTGTCAATCACGTGGGTATCACGTGGGAATCACGTAGGAATCACCTGTGAATCATGTAGGAATCACGTGGTAATCACGTGTCAATCACGTGGGAATCACGTCGGAGTCACGTGGGAATCACGTGTCAATCACGTGGGAATCATGTGGGAGTCACGTGTCAATCACGTGGGAATCACGTTGGAATCACGTGGGAATCACTTGGGAATCACGAGTCAATCACGTGTCAATCACGTGGGAATCACGTGGGAATCACGTGGGAATCATGTGTCAATGGCATGGAAATCATGTGGGAATCACGTGGGAATCACTTGGGAATCACATGTCAATCATGTGCGAATCACATGGGAATCATGTTTGAATCACGTGTCAATCTCGTGGGAATCACGTGTCATTCACGTGGAAATTACGTGGGAATCACGTGTCAATCACGTGGGAAACCCGTGTGAATCACGTGTCAATCACGTGGGAATCACTTGGGAATCACATGGGAATCGCGTGTCAATCACGTGGGAATCACGTGGGAATCACATGTCAATCACGTGGGAATCACGTGTCAATAACGTGGAAATCACATGGGAGTCACGTGGGAATTACGTGGGAATCACGTGGAAATCACGTAGGAATCACGTGGGAATAACGTGTCAATCACGTGGGTATCATGTGGGAATCACGTGTCAATCACGTGGGAATCACGTGTCAATCACGTGGGAATCATGTGGGAATGACGTGTCAATCACGTGGGCATCACGTGGGAATCACGTGGGAATCACTTGTGAATCACGTGGGAATCACATGGGAATCACGTGTCAATCACGTGGGAATCACGTGGTAATCATGTGGGAATCAAGTTGGAATCCCGTGTCAATATCGTGGGAATCATGTGGGAACCACGTGTCAATCACGATGGAATTATGTGTGAATCACGTGGGAATCACGTGTCAATCATGTGGGAATCATGAGGGAATCACGTGTCAATCACGTGAGCATCACGAGGGCATCACGTGGGAATCATTTGGGAATCACGTGGGAATCACGGTGGAATCACGTGGGAATCACGTGTCAATCACGTGGGAATCACATGGCAATCACGTGGGAATGACATGGCAATCCCGTGGGAATCACGTGGGAATAAGGTGGGAATCACGTGTCAATAACGTGGGAATCACGTTGGAGTCACGTGGGAATCACGTGGGAATCACATGTCAATCACGGGGGAATCACGTGTGAATCACGTGTCAGTCACGTGGGAATCACGTGGGAATCATGTGGGAATCATGTGGGAATCACGTATCAATCATGTGGGAATCACGTGGGAATCACGTGTCAATCACGTTGGAATCACGTGGGAACAACGTCGGAATCTCGTGCCAATCACGTGGGAATCACGTGGGAATCACGTGGGAATCACGTGGGAATCACGTGGGAATTACGTGGGAATCACGTGTCAATCACGTGGGAATCACGTGGGAATCACGTGGGAATCACGTGACAATCATTTGGGAACCACGTGGGAATCACGTGTCAATCACGTGGGAATCACGTGGGAATCACGTGGGAATCACGTGTCAATCACGTGTCAATCACGTGGGAATCACGTGGGAATCACGTGGGAATCCCGAGTCAATCACGGGGGAATCACGTGGGAATCACGTGGGAATCACGTGTCATTCACGTGGGAATCACGTGGGAATCACGAGTCAATCACGAGGGAGTCACGTGGGAATCACGTGTCAATCACGTGTCAATCACGTGGGAATCAAGTGGAAATCATGCATCAATCACGTGTCAATCACGTGGGAATCTCGGGGGAATCTCGTGGGAATCACGTGTCAATCACGTGGGAATAACGTGGGAAACACGTGTCAATCACTTGGGAATCACATGTGTATCACGTGATAATCACGTGGGAATCACGTGTAATTCACGTGGCAATCACGTGAGAATTACGTGGGAATCACGTGGGAATCAAGTGTCAATCACGTGGGAATCACGTGGAAAAAACTTGGGAATCACGTGTCAATCACGTGGGAATCACGAGGGAATCACGTGGGAATCATGTGGGAATCACGAGGGAATCACGTGTCAATCACGTGGGAATCATGTGGGAATTACGTGGGAATCACGTGTGGATCACGTGAAAATCATTTGGGAATCACGTCGGAATCACGTGTCGATCACGTGGGAATCACGTGGAAAAAACTTGGGAATCACGTGTCAATCACGTGGGAATCATGAGGGAATCACGTGTCAATCACGTGAGCATCACGAGGGCATCACGTGGGAATCATTTGGGAATCACGTGGGAATCACGGTGGAATCACGTGGGAATCACGTGTCAATCACGTGGGAATCACATGGCAATCACGTGGGAATGACATGGCAATCCCGTGGGAATCACGTGGGAATAAGGTGGGAATCACGTGTCAATAACGTGGGAATCACGTTGGAGTCACGTGGGAATCACGTGGGAATCACTTGTCAATCACGTGGGAATCACGTGGGAATCACGTGTCAATCCCGTGGGAATCACGTGGGAATCACGTAGGAATCAGGTGGGAATCACGTGGGAATCATGCGTCTATCACGTGGGAATCACATGGGAGTCACGTGGGAATCATGTGCGAGTCAATTAGGAATCACGTGGGAAGCACGTGCGAATCACGTGTCAATCACTTGGGAATCACATGGGAATCACGTGATAATCACGTGGGAATCACGTGTCAATCACGTGGGAATCACGTGAGAATCACATGGGAATCACGTGTCAATCATGTGGGAAGCACGTGGGAATCACGTGGGAATCACGTGTCAATCACCTGGGAATCACGTGTCAATCACGTGGGAATCACGTGGGAATCATGCGTCAATCACGTGGGAATCAAGTGGGAGTCAAGTAGAATCACGTGGGAATCACGTGGGTATCACGTGTCCATCACGTGGGAGTCATGTGGGAATCACGTGTCAATCACGTGGGAATCACGTGGGAATAAGGTGGGAATCACGTGTCAATCACGTGGGAATCACGTGGGAATCACGTGGGATTCACGTGGGAATCACGTGTTAATGACGTGTCAATCATGTGAGAATCAAGTGGGAATCACGTGGAAATCACGTGTCAATCACGTGGGAATCACGTGGGCATCACGTGTCTATCACGTTGGAATCACGTGGGAATCACATGTCAATTACGTGGGAGTCACGTTGGAGTCACGTGGGAATCATGTGGGAATCACGTGTCAATCACGTGGGAATCACATGTCAATTACGTGGGAGTCACGTTGGAGTCACGTGGGAGTCACGAGGGAATCACGTATCAATCACGTGGGAATCACGTGGGAATCACGTGTCAATCCCATGGGAATCACGGGGGAATCTCGTAGGAATCACGTGGGAATCACGTGGGAATCATGCGTCAATCACGTGGGAATCACAGGGGAGTCACGTGGGAATAACGTGGGAATTACGTGGTAATCACGTAGGAATCAAGTGGGAATAACATGTCAATCACGTGGGAATCATGTGGGAATCACATGCCAATCACGAGGGAATCACGAAGGAATCACGTGTCAATCACGTGGGCATCACATGGGTATCACACGGGAATCATTTGGGAATCACTTGTCAATCACGTTGGAATCACGTGGGAATCACTTTTGAATCACGTGGGAATCACGTGTCAATCACGTGGGAAACATGTTTCAATCCCGTCGGAATCAGGTGGGAATCATGTGGGAATCACGTGGGAATCACGTGTCAATCACTTCGGAATCACGTGTCAATCAAGTGGGAATCACGTGTAAATCACGTGGGAATCACGTGTAAATCACAAGGGAATCACGTGTCAATCACTTGTCAATCACGTGGGAATCACGTGGGAATCACGTGTCAATCACGTGGGAATCACGAGGGCATCACGTGGGAATCATTTGGGAATCACGTGGGAATCACGGTGGAATCACGTGGGAATCACGTGTCAATCACGTGGGAATCACATGGCAATCACGTGGGAATGACATGGCAATCCCGTGGGAATCACGTGGGAATAAGGTGGGAATCACGTGTCAATAACGTGGGAATCACGTTGGAGTCACGTGGGAATCACGTGAGAATCACTTGTCAATCACGTGGGAATCACGTGGGAATCACGTGTCAATGCCGTGGGAATCACGTGGGAATCACGTAGGAATCAGGTGGGAATCACGTGGGAATCATGCGTCTATCACGTGGGAATCACATGGGAGTCACGTGGGAATCACGTGGGAGTCAATTAGAAATCACATGGGAAGCACGTGCGAATCACGTGTCAATCACTTGGGAATCACATGGGAATCACGTGATAATCACGTGGGAATCACGTGTCAATCACGTGGGAATCACGTGAGAATCACATGGGAATCACGTGTCAATCATGTGGGAAGCACGTGGGAATCACGTGGGAATCACGTGTCAATCACCTGGGAATCACGTGTCAATCACGTGGGAATCACGTGGGAATCATGCGTCAATCACGTGGGAATCAAGTGGGAGTCAAGTAGAATCACGTGGGAATCACGTGGGAATCACGTGGGTATCACGTGTCCATCACGTGGGAGTCATGTGGGAATCACGTGTCAATCACGTGGGAATCACGTGGGAATAAGGTGGGAATCACGTGTCAAACACGTGGGAATCACGTGGGAATCACGTGGGATTCACGTGGGAATCACGTGTTAATGACGTGTCAATCATGTGAGAATCAAGTGGGAATCACGTGGAAATCACGTGTCAATCACGTGGGAATCACGTGGGCATCACGTGTCTATCACGTTGGAATCACGTGGGAATCACATGTCAATTACGTGGGAGTCACGTTGGAGTCACGTGGGAATCACGTGGGAATCACGTGTCAATCACGTGGGAATCACATGTCAATTACGTGGGAGTCACGTTGGAGTCACGTGGGAGTCACGAGGGAATCACGTATCAATCTCGTGGGAATCACGTGGGAATCACGTGTCAATCCCATGGGAATCACGGGGGATTCTCGTAGGAATCAGGTGGGAATCACGTGGGAATCATGCGTCAATCACGTGGGAATCACAGGGGAGTCACGTGGGAATAACGTGGGAATCACGTGGTAATCACGTAGGAATCACGTGGGAATAACATGTCAATCACGTGGGAATCATGTGGGAATCACATGCCAATCACGAGGGAATCACGAAGGAATCACGTGTCAATCACGTGGGCATCACATGGGTATCACACGGGAATCACTTGGGAATCACTTGTCAATCACGTTGGAATCACGTGGGAATCACTTTTGAATCACGTGGGAATCACGTGTCAATCACGTGGGAAACATGTTTCAATCCCGTCGGAATCAGGTGGGAATCATGTGGGAATCACGTGGGAATCACGTGTCAATCACTTCGGAATCACGTGTCAATCAAGTGGGAATCACGTGTAAATCACGTGGGAATCACGTGTAAATCACAAGGGAATCACGTGTCAATCACTTGTCAATCACGTGGGAATCACGTGGGAATCACGTGTTAATCACGTGGGAATCACGTGTCAATCACGAGGGAATCACATGGGAATCACGTGGGAATCACGTGGGAATCACGTGTCAATCACGTGGGAATCACGTGGGAATCACGTGTCAATTACGTGGGAATCACGTGGGAATCACGTGGGTATCACGTGTCAATCATGTGGGAGTCCGTAGGAGTCACGTGGGAATCACATGGGAATCACGTGGTAATCACGTGGGAATCACGTTGGAATCACATGTCAATATCGTGGGAATCATGTGGGAATCACGTGTCAATCATGATGGAATTACGTGTGAATAACGTGGGAATCACGTGTCAATCACGTGGGAATCATGTGGGAATCAAGAGGTAATCATGCCTCAATCACGTGGGAATCACGTGGGAGTTACGTGGGAATCACATGGGAATCACGTGGTAATCACGTGGGAATCACGTTGGAATCACATATCAATATCGTGGGAATCATGTGGGAATCACGTGTCAATCATGATGGAATTATGTGTGAATAACGTGGGAATCACGTGTCAATCACGTGGGAATCATGTGGGAATCACCTGTCAATCACGTGGGAATTACGTGGGAATCACGTGGGAATCACGTGGGAATCCCGAGTCAATCACGGGGGAATCACGTGGGAATCACGTGGGAATCACGTGTCAATCACGTGGGAATCTCGTGGGAATCACGTGTCAATCACGTGGGAATAACGTGGGAATCACCTGTCAATCACTTGGGAATCATGTGGGAATCACGTGTCAATCACGTGGGAATCACGTGGGAATAACGTGGGAATCACGTGTCAATCAGGAGGGAATCACGTGGGAATCACGTGGGAATCACGTGTTAATCACGTGGGAATCACGTGGGAATAACGTGGGAATCACGTGTCAATCAGGAGGGAATCACGTGGGAATCACGTGGGAATCACGTGTCAATCACGTGGGAATCAAGTGGGAATAACGTGGGTATCACGTGTCAATGAGGTGGGAATCAAATGGGAATCACGTGGGAATCACGTGTCAATCACGTGGGAATCATGTGGGAATTACGTGACAATCACGAGTTAATCACGTGGGAATCACGTGGAAATCACATTAAATCACGTGGGCATCACGTGGGCATCACATGGGAATAATTTAGGAATCACGTGGGAATCACGTGTGAATCACGTTGGAATCATGCGTCAATCACGTGGGAATCACATGGGAGTCACGTGGGATTCACGTGGTTATCACGTTACAATCATGTGGGAATTACGTGTCAATCATGTGGGAATCACGTAGGAATCACGTGTCATTCATGTGGGAAACACGTGGGAATCACATGGGAATCACGTGGTAGTCACATCTCAATCACGTGTGAATCACGAGGGAATCACGTGTCAATCATGTGGGAATCACTTGGGAATCACAGGGTAATCACCTGTCATTCACGTGGGAATCATGTGGGCATCACGTGGGAATCATGTGGGAATCAGGTGTCAATCACGTGGGAATCACTTGGGAAACAAGTGGGAATCACGTGTCAATCACTTGGGAATCACGGGACAATCATGTGGGAATCACGTGGAATCATGCATCAATAATGTGGAATCACGTGGGAATCACGTGGGAATCACGTGGGAATCACGTGGGAATCACGAGTCAATCACGTGGGAATCACGTGGGAATCACGGCTAATTCACATGGATATCAAATGGGAATCTCGTGTCAATCAAGTTGGAATCACGTAGGAATGACGTGTCAATCACGTGGGCGTCACGTGGGAATCGTTTGGGAATCACGTGTGAATCACATGGGAATCACGTATCAATCACATGGGAATCACTTGGGAATCACGTGCCAATCACGTGTCAATCACGTGGGAATCACGTGTCAATCACGTGGGAGTCACGTGGATATCACGTGGGAATCCCGTGGAAATCACGGGGGAATCACGTGTCAATCACGAGGGAATCACGTGGGAATCACGTGGGAATCACGTGGGAATCACGTGTCAATCACGTGGGAATCAAGTGGGAATCACTTTTGAATCACGTGGGAATCACGTGTCAATCACGTGGGAAACATGTTTCAATCCCGTCGGAATCAGGTGGGAATCATGTGGGAATCACGTGGGAATCACGTGTCAATCACTTCGGAATCACGTGTCAATCAAGTGGGAATCACGTGTAAATCACGTGGGAATCACGTGTAAATCACAAGGGAATCACGTGTCAATCACTTGTCAATCACGTGGGAATCACGTGGGAATCACGTGTCAATCACGTGGGAATCACGAGGGCATCACGTGGTAGTCACATCTCAATCACGTGTGAATCACGAGGGAATCACGTGTCAATCATGTGGGAATCACCTGGGAATCACAGGGTAATCACCTGTCATTCACGTGGGAATCATGTGGGCATCACGTGGGAATCATGTGGGAATCAGGTGTCAATCACGTGGGAATCACTTGGGAAACAAGTGGGAATCACGTGTCAATCACTTGGGAATCACGGGACAATCATGTGGGAATCACGTGGAATCATGCATCAATAATGTGGAATCACGTGGGAATCACGTGGGAATCACGTGGGAATCACGTGGGAATCACGAGTCAATCACGTGGGAATCACGTGGGAATCACGGCTAATTCACATGGATATCAAATGGGAATCTCGTGTCAATCAAGTTGGAATCACGTAGGAATGACGTGTCAATCACGTGGGCGTCACGTGGGAATCGTTTGGGAATCACGTGTGAATCACATGGGAATCACGTATCAATCACATGGGAATCACTTGGGAATCACGTGCCAATCACGTGTCAATCACGTGGGAATCACGTGGGAATCACCAGGGAATGAGGTGTCAATCACGTGGGAATCACGTGGGAATCATGTGGGAATGACGTGTCAATCCCATGGGTATCACATGGGAATCACGTGGGAATCATGTGGGAATCACGTGTCAATCACGTAGGAATCACGTATCAATCACATGGGAATCACTTGGGAATCACGTGCCAATCACGTGTCAATCACGTGGGAATCACGTGTCAATCACGTGGGAGTCACGTGGATATCACGTGGGAATCCCGTGGAAATCACCGGGGAATCACGTGTCAATCACGAGGGAATTACTTGGGAATCACGTGGGAATCACGTGGGAATCACGTGTCAATCACGTGGGAATCAAGTGGGAATCACGTGTAAATCACGTGGGAATCACGTGGGAATCACGTGTCAATCATGTGTCAATCACGTGGTAATCACGTGGGAATCACGTGGGATCACGTGGGAATCACGTGACAATCATTTGTGAATCACGTGGTAATCACGTGTAAATCACGTGGGAATCACGTGGGAATCACAAGGAAATCACGTGTCATTCACGTGGGAATCACGTGTCAATCACGATGGAATCACTTGGGAATCACGTGTCAATCACGGGGGAATCACGTGGTAATCACGTGTAAATCACGGAATCACGTGGGAATCACAAGGAAATCACGTGTCAATCACAAGGAAATCACGTGTCAATCACGTGGGAAACACGTGTCAATCACTTGGGAATCACGTGGGAATCACGTGTCAATCACGGGGGAATCACGTGTGAATCACGTGTGAATCACGTGTCAATCACGTGGGAATCACGTGGGAATCATGTGGGAATCACGTGGGAATCACGTATCAATCATGTGGGAATCACGTGGGAATCACGTGTCAATCACGTGGGAATCACGTGGGAATCACGTCGGAATCTCGTGCCAATCACGTGGGAATCACGTGGGAATCACGTTGGAATTACGTGGGAATCACGTGTCAATCACGTGGGAATCACGTGGGAATCACGTGGGAATCACGTGACAATCATTTGGGAATCACGTGGGAATCAGGTGTCAATCACGTGGGAATCACGTGGGAATCACGTGGGAATCACGTGTCAATCACGTGTCAATCACGTGGGAATCACGTGGGAATCAAGTGGGAATCCCGAGTCAATAACAGGGGAATCACGTGGGAATCACGTGGGAATCACGTGTCATTCACGTGGGAATCACGTGGGAATCACGAGTCAATCACGAGGGAGTCACGTGGGAATCACGTGGGAATCCCGTGGAAATCACGTGGGAATCACTTGTCAATCACGAGTGAATCACCTGGGAATCACGTGTCAATCACGTGTCAATAACGTGGGAATCAAGTGGAAATCATGCATCAATCACGTGTCAATCACGTGGGAATATTGGGGGAATCTCGTGGGAATCTCGTGTCAATCACGTGGGAATAACGTGGGAATCACGTTTCAATCACTTGGGAATCACGTGGGAATCACGTGGAAAGCACGTGGGAAACACGTGTCAATCACTTGGGAATCACATGTGTATCACGTGATAATCACGTGGGAATCACGTGTAATTCACGTGGCAATCACGTGAGAATTACGTGGGAATCACGTGGGAATGAAGTGTCAATCACGTGTGAATCACGTGGGAAAAACTTGGGAATCACGTGTCAATCACGTGGGAATCACGAGGGAATCACGTGGGAATCATGTGGGAATCACGATGGAATCACGTGTCAATCACGTGGGAATCATGTGGGAATTACGTGGGAATCACGTGTGGATCACGTGACAATCATTTGGGAATCACGTCGGAATCACGTGTCAATCACGTGGGAATCACGTGGGAATCACGTGGGAATCATGTGGGAATTACGTGGGAATAACGTGTGGATCACGTGGGAATCATTTAGGAATCACGTTGGAATCACGTGTGAATCACGTTGGAATCATGCGTCAATCACGTGGGAATCACATGGGAGTCACGTGGGATTCACGTGGTAGTCACGTGGCAATCATGTGGGAATTACGTGTCAATCACGTGGGAATCACATAAGAATCACGTGTCATTCATGTGGGAATAACGTGGGATTCACATGGGAATCACGTGGTAATCACATCTCATTCACGTGTGAATCACCAGGGAATCACATGGTAATCACGTGTCATTCACGTGGGAATCACGTGGGCATCACGTGGGAATCATGTGGGAATCAGGTGTCAATCACGAGGGAATCACAAGGGAAACAAGTTGGAATCACGTGTCAATCACTTGGGAATCACGTGTCAATCATGTGGGAATCACGTGGAATCATGCATCAATAATGTGGGAATCATGTGGGAATCACGTGGGTATCACGTGGGAATCACGAGTCAATCACGTGGGAATCACTTGGGAATCACGTAGGGATCAAGTATCATTCACGTGGGAATCACGTATCAATCACGTGGGAATCACGTGGGAATCATGTGGGAATTACATGTCAATCACGTGGGAATCACGTGGGAATCACGTGTCAATCATGTGGGAATCACTTGGGAATCACATATCAATCACGTGGGAATCACGTGGGAATCACATTTAATCACGTGGAAATCACATGGGAATCTCGTGGGAATGACGTGTCAATCACGTGGGCATCACGTGGGAATCATTTGGGAATCACGTGTCAATCACGTTGGAATCATATGGGAATCACGTGGGTATCACGTGGGAATAACGAGTCAATCACGTGGGAATCACGTGGGAATCACGTGGAAATCACGTGTCAATCACGTGGAAATCACATGGGAATCTCGTGGGAATGACGTGTCAATCACGTGGGAATCACGAAGGAATCACATGTAAATCACGTGGGAATCACGTGGGAATCACGTGTCAATCACGTGGGAATCATGTGGGAATCACGTGGGAATGACGTGGGAATCACGTGACAATCATTTGGGAATCACCTGGAAATCACGTGTTAATCACGTGGGAATCACGTGGGAATCACGTAGGAATCACGTGGGAATCACGTGGGAATGTCGTGTCAATCCTGTGGGAATCACGGGGGAATCACGTGGGAATCACGTGTCAATCACGTGGGTATCACGTGGGAATCAGGTGGGAATATCGTGTGAATCACGTGGGAATCACGTGTCATTCACATGGGAATTACGTGGGAATCACGTGGGAATCACGTGTCAATCACGTGGGAATCTCGTGGGAAACAGGTGTCAATCACGTGGGAATAACGTGGGAATCACGTGTCAATCACTTGGGAATCATGTGGGAATCACGTGGAAAGCACGTGGAAAACACGTGTCAATCACTTGGGAATCACATGGGTATCACGTGATAATCACGTGGGAATCAAGTGTAATTCACGTGGCAATCACGTGAGAATTACGTGGGAATCACGTGGGAATCACGTTTCAATCACATGGGAATCACGTGGGAATCATGCGTCAATCACGTGGGAATCACGTGGGAATCACGTGGGAATAACGGGGGAATCACGTGTCAATCACGTGGGAATCACGTGGAAATCACGTGGGAATCACGTGTCAATGAGGTGGGAATCAAATGGGAATCACGTGGGAATCACGTGTCAATCACGTGGGAATCATGTGGGATTTACATGACAATCACGAATTAATCACGTGGGAATCACGTGGAAATCACATTAAATCACGTGGGCATCACGTGGGCATCACATGGGAATCATTTAGGAATCACGTGGGAATCACGTGTGAATCACATTGGAATCATGCGTCCATCAGGTGGGAATCACATGGGAGTCACGTGGGATTCACGTGGTAATCACGTTACAATCATGTGGGAATTACGTGTCAATCATGTGGGAATCACGTAGGAATCACGTGTCATTCATGTGGGAAACACGTGGGAATCACATGGGAATCACGTGGTAGTCACATCTCAATCACGTGTGAATCACGAGGGAATCACGTGTCAATCACGTGGGAATCACTTGGGAATCACAGGGTAATCACCTGTCATTCACGTGGGAATCATGTGGGCATCACGTGGGAATCATGTGGGAATCAGGTGTCAATCACGTGGGAATCACTTGGGAAACAAGTGGGAATCACGTGTCAATCACTTGGGAATCACGGGTCAATCATGTGGGAATCACGTGGAATCATGCATCAAGAATGTGGGAATCACGTGGGAGTCACGTGGGAATCACGTGGGAATCACGTGGGGATCACGTGGGAATCACGAGTCAATCACGTGGCAATCACGTGGGAATCACGGCTAATTCACATGGATATCAAATGGGAATATCGTGTCAATCAAGTTGGAATCACGAAGGAATGACGTGTCAATCACGTGGGCGTCACGTGGGAATCGTTTGGGAATCACGTGGGAATCACGTGGGAATCACGAGGGAATGAGGTGTCAATCACGTGGGAATCACGTGGGATTCATGTGGGAATCACGTGTCAATCACGTAGGAATCACGTATCAAACACGTGGGAATCACTTGGGAATCACGTGCCAATCACGAGTCAATCACGTGGGAATCACGTGGGAATCACGTGTCAATCACGTGGGAGTCACGTGGATATCACGTGGGAATCCCGTGGAAATCACGTGGGAATCACGTGTCAATCACGAGGGAATGACGTGGGAATCACGAGGGAATCGCGTGTCAATCACGTGGGAATCAAGTGGGAATCACGTGTAAATCACGTGGGAATCACGTGGGAATCACGTGTCAATCATGTGTCAATCACGTGGTAATCACGTGGGAATCACGTGGGATCACGTGGGAATCACGTGACAATCATTTGTGAATCACGTGGTAATCACGTTTAAATCACGTGGGAATCACGTGGGAATCACAAGGAAATCACGTGTCATTCACGTGGGAATCACGTGTCAATCACGATGGAATCACTTGGGAATCACGTGTCAATCACGGGGGAATCACGTGGTAATCACGTGTAAATCACGTGGGAATCACAAGGAAATCACGTGTCAATCACAAGGAAATCACGTGTCAATCACGTGGGAAAGACGTGTCAATCACTTGGGAATCACGTGGGAATCACGTGTCAATCACGGGGGAATCACGTGTGAATCACGTGTGAATCACGTGTCAATCACGTGGGAATCACGTGGGAATCATGTGGGAATCACGTGGGAATCACGTGTAAATCATGTGGGAATCACGTGGGAATCACGTGTCAATCACGTGGGAATCACGTGGGAATCACGTCGGAATCTCGTGCCAATCACGTGGGAATCACGTGGGAATCACGTGGGTATCACGTGGAAATCACGTGGGAATTACGTGGGAATCACGTGTCAATCACGTGGGAATCACGTGGGAATCACGTGGGAATCACGTGACAATCATTTGGGAATCACGTGGGAATCAGGTGTCAATCACGTGGGAATCACGTGGGAATCACGTGGGAATCACGTGTCAATCACGTGGGAATCACGTGGGAATCACGTGGGAATCCCGAGTCAATCACGGGGGAATCACGTGGGAATCACGTGGGAATCACGTGTCAATCACGTGGGAATCTCGTGGGAATCACGTGTCAATCACGTGGGAATAACGTGGGAATCACCTGTCAATCACTTGGGAATCATGTGGGAATCACGTGGAAAGCACGTGGAAAACACGTGTCAATCACTTGGGAATCACATGGGTATCACGTGATAATCACATGGGAATCAAGTGTAATTCACGTGGCAATCACGTGAGAATTATGTGGGAATCACGTGGGAATCACGTTTCAATCACATGGGAATCATGAGGGAATCATGCGTCAATCACGTGGGAATCACGTGGGAATCACGTGGGAATCACGTGTCAATCACGTGGGAATCACGTGTCAATCACGTGGGAATCACGTGGGAATAACGTGGGAATCACGTGTCAATCAGGAGGGAATCACGTGGGAATCACGTGGGAATCACGTGTCAATCACGTGGGAATCAAGTGGGAATAACGTGGGTATCACGTGTCAATGAGGTGGGAATCAAATGGGAATCACGTGTCAATCACGTGGGCATCATGTGGGAATTACGTGACAATCACGAGTTAATCACGTGGGAATCACGTGGAAATCACATTAAATCACGTGGGCATCACGTGGGCATCACATGGGAATCATTTAGGAATCACGTGGGAATCACGTGTGAATCATGTTGGAATCATGCGTCAATCACGTGGGAATCACATGGGAGTCACGTGGGATTCACGTGGTAATCACGTTAAAGTCATGTGGGAATTACGTGTCAATCATGTGGGAATCACGTAGGAATCACGTGTCATTCATGTGGGAAACACGTGGGAATCACATGGGAATCACGTGGTAGTCACATCTCAATCACGTGTGAACCACGAGGGAATCACGTGTCAATCATGTGGGAATCACTTGGGAATCACAGGGTAATCACCTGTCATTCACGTGGGAATCATGTGGGCATCACGTGGGAATCATGTGGGAATCAGGTGTCAATCACGTGGGAATCACTTGGGAAACAAGTGGGAATCACGTGTCAATCACTTGGGAATCACGGGTCAATCATGTGGGAATCACGTGGAATCATGCATCAATAATGTGGAATCACGAGGGAATCACGTGGGAATCACGTGGGAATCACGTGGGAATCACGTGGGGATCACGTGGGAATCAAGTGGGAATCACGTGTAAATCACGTGGGAATCACGTGGGAATCACGTGTCAATCATGTGTCAATCACGTGGTAATCACGTGGGAATCACGTGGGATCACGTGGGAATCACGTGACAATCATTTGTGAATCACGTGGTAATCACGTGTAAATCACGTGGGAATCACGTGGGAATCACAAGGAAATCACGTGTCATTCACGTGGGAATCACGTGTCAATCACGATGGAATCACTTGGGAATCACGTGTCAATCACGGGGGAATCACGTGGTAATCACGTGTAAATCACGGAATCACGTGGGAATCACAAGGAAATCACGTGTCAATCACAAGGAAATCACGTGTCAATCACGTGGGAAACACGTGTCAATCACTTGGGAATCACGTGGGAATCACGTGTCAATCACGGGGGAATCACGTGTGAATCACGTGTGAATCACATGTCAATCACGTGGGAATCACGTGGGAATCATGTGGGAATCACGTGGGAATCACGTATCAATCATGTGGGAATCACGTGGGAATCACGTGTCAATCACGTGGGAATCACGTGGGAATCACGTCGGAATCTCGTGCCAATCACGTGGGAATCACGTGGGAATCACGTTGGAATTACGTGGGAATCACGTGTCAATCACGTGGGAATCACGTGGGAATCACGTGACAATCATTTGGGAATCACGTGGGAATCAGGTGTCAATCACGTGGGAATCACGTGGGAATCACGTGGGAATCACGTGTCAATCACGTGTCAATCACGTGGGAATCACGTGGGAATCAAGTGGGAATCCCGAGTCAATAACGGGGGAATCACGTGGGAATCACGTGGGAATCACGTGTCATTCACGTGGGAATCACGTGGGAATCACGAGTCAATCACGAGGGAGTCACGTGGGAATCACGTGGGAATCCCGTGGAAATCACGTGGGAATCACTTGTCAATCACGAGTGAATCACCTGGGAATCACGTGTCAATCACGTGTCAATAACGTGGGAATCAAGTGGAAATCATGCATCAATCACGTGTCAATCACGTGGGAATCTTGGGGGAATCTCGTGGGAATCTCGTGTCAATCACGTGGGAATAACGTGGGAATCACGTTTCAATCACTTGGGAATCACGTGGGAATCACGTGGAAAGCACGTGGAAACACGTGTCAATCACTTGGGAATCACATGTGTATCACGTGATAATCACGTGGGAATCACGTGTAATTCACGTGGCAATCACGTGAGAATTACGTGGGAATCACGTGGGAATGAAGTGTCAATCACGTGTGAATCACGTGGGAAAAACTTGGGAATCACGTGTCAATCACGTGGGAATCACGAGGGAATCACGTGGGAATCATGTGGGAATCACGATGGAATCACGTGTCAATCACGTGGGAATCATGTGGGAATTACGTGGGAATCACGTGTGGATCACGTGACAATCATTTGGGAATCACGTCGGAATCACGTGTCAATCACGTGGGAATCACGTGGGAATCACGTGGGAATCATGTGGGAATTACGTGGGAATAACGTGTGGATCACGTGGGAATCATTTAGGAATCACGTTGGAATCACGTGTGAATCACGTTGGAATCATGCGTCAATCACGTGGGAATCACATGGGAGTCACGTGGCATTCACATGGTAATCACGTGGCAATCATGTGGGAATTACGTGTCAATCAAGTGGGAATCACATAAGAATCACGTGTCATTCATGTGGGAATAACGTGGGATTCACATGGGAATCACGTGGTAATCACATCTCATTCACGTGTGAATCACCAGTGAATCACATGGTAATCACGTGTCATTCACGTGGGAATCACGTGGGCATCACGTGGGAATCATGTGGGAATCAGGTGTCAATCACGTGGGAATCACAAGGGAAACAAGTGGGAATCACGTGTCAATCACTTGGGAATCACGTGTGAGTCACGTGGGAATCACATGGGAATCACGTGTCAATCATGTGGGAATCACGTGGAATCATGCATCAATAATGTGGGAATCATGTGGGAATCACGTGGGTATCACGTGGGAATCACGAGTCAATCACGTGGGAATCACGTGGGAATCACGTCTAATTCACGTGGATATCAAATGGGAATCTCGTGTCAATCAAGTTGGAATCACGTAGGAATGACGTGCCAATCACGTGGGCGTCACGTGGGAATCGTTTGGGAATCACGTGGGAATCACGTGGGAATCACGAGGGAATGAGGTGTCAATCACGTGGGAATCACGTGGGAATCATGTGGGAATGACGTGTCAATCCCATGGGTATCACATGGGAATCACGTGGGAATGACGTGTCAATCCCATGGGTATCACATGGGAATCACGTGGGAATCATGTGGGAATCACGTGTCATTCACGTAGGAATCACGTATCAATCACGTGGGAATCACATGGGAATCACGTGCCAATCACGAGTCAATCACTTGGGAATCACGTGTCAATCACGTGGGAGTCACGTGGATATCACGTGGGAATCCCGTGGAAATCACGGGGGAATAACGTGTCAATCACGAGGGAATGACGTGGGAATCACGTGGGAATCACGTGTAAATCATGTGGGAATCAAGTGGGAATCACGTGTAAATCACGTGGGAATCACGTGTCAATCATGTGTCAATCACGTGGTAATCACGTGGGAATCACGTGGGATCACGTGGGAATCACGTGACAATCATTTGTGAATCACGTGGTAATCACGTGTAAATCACGTGGGAATCACGTGGGAATCACAAGGAAATCACGTGTCATTCACGTGGGAATCACGTGTCAATCACGATGGAATCACTTGGGAATCACGTGTCAATCACGGGGGAATCACGTGGTAATCACGTGTAAATGACGGGGGAATCACGTGGGAATCACAAGGAAATCACGTGTCAATCACAAGGAAATCACGTGTCAATCACGTGGGAAACACGTGTCAATCACTTGGGAATCACGTGGGAATCACGTGTCATTCACGGGGGAATCACGTGTGAATCACGTGTGAATCACGTGTCAATCACGTGGGAATCACGTGGGAATCATGTGGGAATCACGTGGGAATCACGTGTCAATCATGTGGGAATCACCTGGGAATCACGTGTCAATCACGTGGGAATCACGTGGGAATCACGTCGGAATCTCGTGCCAATCACGTGGGAATCACGTGGGAATCACGTGGGAATAACGTGACAATCATTTGGGAATCACGTGGGAATCAGGTGTCAATCACGTGGGAATCACGTGGGAATCACGTGTCAATCACCTGTCAATCACGTGGGAATCACGTGGGTATCACGTGGGAATCCCGAGTCAATCACGGGGGAATCACGTGGGAATCACGTGGGAATCCCGAGTCAATCACGGGGGAATCACGTGGGAATCACGTGGGAATCACGTGCCAATCACGTGGGAATCTCGTGGGAATCACGTGTCAATCACGTGGGAATAACGTGGGAATCACGTGTC